>NC_069507.1:22113553-22301053 GCF_027579735.1 Bombina bombina | reverse complement strand
AGACTGGGTCACTAATGAAATATGTAGCTGCCTGTCCCTGATAATATGAGTGTGTGTGTGTATAGACTGGGTCACTAATGAAATATGTAGCTGTCTGTCCCTGATAATATAAGTGGTGTGTATAGACTGGGTCACTAATGAAATATGTAGCTGCCTGTCCCTGATAATATGAGTGCGTGTGTATAGACTGGGTCACTAATGAAACATGTAGCTCTCTGTCCCTGATAATGAGTGTGTGTGTATAGACTGGGTCACTAATGAAATATGTAGCTGTCTGTCCCTGATAATGAGTGTGTGTGTATAGACTGGGTCACTAATGAAATATGTAGCTGTCTGTCCCTGATAATGAGTGTGTGTGTATAGACTGGGTCACTAATGAAATATATAGCTGCCTGTCCCTGATAATATGAGTGCGTGTGTATAGACTGGGTCACTAATGAAATATGTAGCTGTCTGTCCCTGATAATGAGTGCGTGTGTATAGACTGGGTCACTAATGAAATATGTAGCTGTCTGTCCCTGATAATATGAGTGTGTGTGTGTATAGACTGGGTCACTAATGAGATATGTAGCTGTCTGTCCCTGATAATATGAGTGCATGTGTATAGACTGGGTCACTAATGAGATATGTAGCTGTCTGTCCCTGATAATATGAGTGCATGTGTATAGACTGGGTCACTAATGAAATATGTAGCTGCCTGTCCCTGATAATGAGTGCGTGTGTATAGACTGGGTCACTAATGAAATATGTAGCTGCCTGTCCCTGATAATGAGTGCGTGTGTATAGACTGGGTCACTAATGAGATATGTAGCTGTCTGTCCCTGATAATATGAGTGTGTGTATAGACTGGGTCACTAATGAGATATGTAGCTGCCTGTCCCTGATAATGAGTGCATGTGTATAGACTGGGTCACTAATGAGATATGTAGCTGTCTGTCCCTGATAATATGAGTGCATGTGTATAGACTGGGTCACTAATACAATATGTAGCTGCCTGTCCCTGATAATGAGTGCGTGTGTATAGACTGGGTCACTAATGAAATATGTAGCTGTCTGTCCCTAATAATATGAGTGCGTGTGTATAGACTGGGTCACTAATAAAATATGTAGCTGTCTGTCCCTGATAATATAAGTGCGTGTGTATAGACTGGGTCACTAATGAAATATGTAGCTCTCTGTCCCTGATAATGAGTGTGTGTGTATAGACTGGGTCACAAATGAAATATGTAGCTGTCTGTCCCTGATAATGAGTGTGTGCGTATAGACTGGGTCACTAATGAAATATGTAGCTGTCTGTCCCTGATAATGAGTGTGTGTGTATAGACTGGGTCACTAATGAAATATATAGCTGTCTGTCCCTGATAATATGAGTGTGTGTGTATAGACTGGGTCACTAATGAAATATGTAGCTGTCTGTCCCTGATAATATGAGTGTGTGTGTATAGACTGGGTCACTAATGAAATATGTAGCTGTCTGTCCCTGATAATGAGTGCATGTGTATAGACTGGGTCACTAATGAGATATGTAGCTGCCTGTCCCTGATAATGAGTGCATGTGTATAGACTGGGTCACTAATGAGATATGTAGCTGCCTGTCCCTGATAATGAGTGTGTGAGTATAGACTGGGTCACTAATGAGATATGTAGCTGTCTGTCCCTGATAATATGAGTGCATGTGTATAGACTGGGTCACTAATGAAATATGTAGCTGCCTGTCCCTGATAATGAGTGCGTGTGTATAGACTGGGTCACTAATGAAATATGTAGCTGCCTGTCCCTGATAATGAGTGCTTGTGTATAGACTGGGTCACTAATGAAATATGTAGCTGCCTGTCCCTGATAATATGAGTGCATGTGTATAGACTGGGTCACTAATGAAATATGTAGCTGTCTGTCCCTGATAATGAGTGTGTGTGTAGAGACTGGGTCACTAATGAGATATGTAGCTGCCTGTCCCTGATAATATGAGTGCATGTGTATAGACTGGGTCACTAATGAAATATGTAGCTGCCTGTCCCTGATAATGAGTGCGTGTGTATAGACTGGGTCACTAATGAAATATGTAGCTGCCTGTCCCTGATAATATGAGTGCATGTGTATAGACTGGGTCACTAATGAAATATGTAGCTGTCTGTCCCTGATAATATGAGTGCGTGTGTATAGACTGGGTCACTAATGAAATATGTAGCTGTCTGTCCCTGATAATATGAGTGCGTGTGTATAGACTGGGTCACTAATGAGATATGTAGCTGCCTGTCCCTGATAATATGAGTGCATGTGTATAGACTGGGTCACTAATGAAATATGTAGCTGCCTGTCCCTGATAATATGAGTGCATGTGTATAGACTGGGTCACTAATGAAATATGTAGCTGTCTGTCCCTGATAATATGAGTGCGTGTGTATAGACTGGGTCACTAATGAAATATGTAGCTGCCTGTCCCTGATAATATGAGTGCATGTGTATAGACTGGGTCACTAATGAGATATGTAGCTGCCTGTCCCTGATAATATGAGTGCATGTGTATAGACTGGGTCACTAATGAAATATGTAGCTGCCTGTCCCTGATAATATGAGTGCATGTGTATAGACTGGGTCACTAATGAAATATGTAGCTGTCTGTCCCTGATAATGAGTGTGTGTGTATAGACTGGGTCACTAATACAATATGTAGCTGCCTGTCCCTGATAATATGAGTGTGTGTGTATAGACTGGGTCACTAATGAGATATGTAGCTGTCTGTCCCTGATAATATGAGTGCGTGTATATAGACTGGGTCACTAATGAAATATGTAGCTGCCTGTCCCTGATAATATGAGTGCATGTGTATAGACTGGGTTACTAATGAGATATGTAGCTGCCTGTCCCTGATAATATGAGTGCATGTGTATAGACTGGGTCACTAATGAAATATGTAGCTGTCTGTCCCTGATAATATGAGTGTGTGTGTATAGACTGGGTCACTAATGAGATATGTAGCTGTCTGTCCCTGATAACATGAGTGTGTGTGTATAGACTGGGTCACTAATGAAATATGTAGCTGCCTGTCCCTGATAATATGAGTGCGTGTGTATAGACTGGGTCACTAATGAAATATGTAGCTGCCTGTCCCTGATAATATGAGTGTGTGTGTATAGACTGGGTCACTAATGAAATATGTAGCTGTCTGTCCCTGATAATATGAGTGTGTGTGTATAGACTGGGTCACTAATGAGATATGTAGCTGTCTGTCCCTGATAATATGAGTGTGTGTGTATAGACTGGGTCACTAATGAGATATGTAGCTGCCTGTCCCTGATAATATGAGTGCATGTGTATAGACTGGGTCACTAATGAGATATGTAGCTGCCTGTCCCTGATAATGAGTGCATGTGTATAGACTGGGTCACTAATACAATATGTAGCTGTCTGTCCCTGATAATATGAGTGCATGTGTATAGACTGGGTCACTAATGAAATATGTAGCTGTCTGTCCCTGATAATGAGTGTGTGTGTAGAGACTGGGTCACTAATGAGATATGTAGCTGCCTGTCCCTGATAATATGAGTGTGTGTGTATAGACTGGGTCACTAATGAGATATGTAGCTGTCTGTCCCTGATAATATGAGTGTGTGTGTATAGACTGGGTCACTAATGAAATATGTAGCTGCCTGTCCCTGATAATATGAGTGCATGTGTATAGACTGGGTCACTAATGAAATATGTAGCTGCCTGTCCCTGATAATGAGTGCGTGTGTATAGACTGGGTCACTAATGAAATATGTAGCTGTCTGTCCCTGATAATATGAGTGCGTGTGTATAGACTGGGTCACTAATGAAATATGTAGCTGTCTGTCCCTGATAATGAGTGTGTGTGTATAGACTGGGTCACTAATGAAATATGTAGCTGCCTGTCCCTGATAATGAGTGTGTGTGTATAGACTGGGTCACTAATGAGATATGTAGCTGCCTGTCCCTGATAATGAGTGCATGTGTATAGACAGGGTCACTAATGAGATATGTAGCTGCCTGTCCCTGATAATATGAGTGCATGTGTATAGACTGGGTCACTAATGAAATATGTAGCTGCCTGTCCCTGATAATATGAGTGCATGTGTATAGACTGGGTCACTAATGAGATATGTAGCTGCCTGTCCCTGATAATATGAGTGCATGTGTATAGACTGGGTCACTAATGAGATATGTAGCTGCCTGTCCCTGATAATATGAGTGCATGTGTATAGACTGGGTCACTAATGAGATATGTAGCTGCCTGTCCCTGATAATATGAGTGCATGTGTATAGACTGGGTCACTAATACAATATGTAGCTGCCTGTCCCTGATAATATGAGTGCATGTGTATAGACTGGGTCACTAATGAAATATGTAGCTGTCTGTCCCTGATAATGAGTGTGTGTGTATAGACTGGGTCACTAATACAATATGTAGCTGCCTGTCCCTGATAATATGAGTGCATGTGTATAGACTGGGTCACTAATACAATATGTAGCTGTCTGTCCCTGATAATATGAGTGTGTGTGTATAGACTGGGTCACTAATGAAATATGTAGCTGTCTGTCCCTGATAATATGAGTGTGTGTGTATAGACTGGGTCACTAATGAGATATGTAGCTGTCTGTCCCTGATAACATGAGTGTGTGTGTATAGACTGGGTCACTAATGAAATATGTAGCTGCCTGTCCCTGATAATATGAGTGCATGTGTATAGACTGGGTCACTAATGAGATATGTAGCTGCCTGTCCCTGATAATGAGTGCATGTGTATAGACTGGGTCACTAATGAAATATGTAGCTGTCTGTCCCTAATAATGAGTGCGTGTGTATAGACTGGGTCACTAATGAAATATGTAGCTGTCTGTCCCTGATAATATGAGTGCATGTGTATAGACTGGGTCACTAATGAAATATGTAGCTGTCTGTCCCTGATAATATGAGTGTGTGTGTATAGACTGGGTCACTAATGAAATATGTAGCTGTCTGTCCCTGATAATATGAGTGCATGTGTATAGACTGGGTCACTAATGAAATATGTAGCTGTCTGTCCCTGATAATATGAGTGTGTGTGTATAGACTGGGTCACTAATGAAATATGTAGCTGTCTGTCCCTGATAATATGAGTGTGTGTGTATAGACTGGGTCACTAATGAGATATGTAGCTGTTTGTCCCTGATAATATGAGTGTGTGTGTATAGACTGGGTCACTAATGAAATATGTAGCTGTCTGTCCCTGATAATATGAGTGCATGTGTATAGACTGGGTCACTAATGAGATATGTAGCTGTCTGTCCCTAATAATGAGTGCGTGTGTATAGACTGGGTCACTAATGAAATATGTAGTTGTCTGTCCCTGATAATATGAGTGTGTGTGTATAGACTGGGTCACTAATGAAATATGTAGCTGTTTGTCCCTGATAATATGAGTGCATGTGTATAGACTGAGTCACTAATGAAATATGTAGCTGTCTGTCCCTGATAATATGAGTGTGTGTGTATAGACTGGGTCACTAATGAAATATGTAGCTGTCTGTCCCTAATAATGAGTGCATGTGTATAGACTGGGTCACTAATTAAATATGTAGCTGTCTGTCCCTGATAATATGAGTGCGTGTGTATAGACTGGGTCACTAATGAAATATGTAGCTGTCTGTCCCTGATAATATGAGTGTGTGTGTATAGACTGGGTCACTAATGAGATATGTAGCTGTCTGTCCCTAATAATGAGTGCGTGTGTATAGACTGGGTCACTAATGAAATATGTAGCTGTCTGTCCCTGATAATATGAGTGCGTGTGTATAGACTGGGTCACTAATGAAATATGTAGCTGTCTGTCCCTGATAATATGAGTGCGTGTGTATAGACTGGGTCACTAATACAATATGTAGCTGCCTGTCCCTGATAATGAGTGCGTGTGTGTATAGACTGGGTCACTAATGAAATATGTAGCTGTCTGTCCCTGATAATATGAGTGCATGTGTATAGACTGGGTCACTAATGAAATATGTAGCTGTCTGTCCCTGATAATATGAGTGCATGTGTATAGACTGGGTCACTAATGAAATATGTAGCTGTCTGTCCCTGATAATATGAGTGCATGTGTATAGACTGGGTCACTAATGAGATATGTAGCTGTCTGTCCCTGATAATATGAGTGCATGTGTATAGACTGGGTCACTAATACAATATGTAGCTGCCTGTCCCTGATAATATGAGTGCATGTGTATAGACTGGGTCACTAATGAGATATGTAGCTGTCTGTCCCTTATAATATGAGTGCATGTGTATAGACTGGGTCACTAATGAGATATGTAGCTGCCTGTCCCTGATAATAGGAGTGTGTGTGTATAGACTGGGTCACTAATGAGATATGTAGCTGCCTGTCCCTGATAATATGAGTGTGTGTGTATAGACTGGGTCACTAATGAAATATGTAGCTGCCTGTCCCTGATAATATGAGTGTGTGTGTATAGACTGGGTCACTAATGAGATATGTAGCTGCCTGTCCCTGATAATATGAGTGTGTGTGTATAGACTGGGTCACTAATGAAATATGTAGCTGCCTGTCCCTGATAATATGAGTGTGTGTGTATAGACTGGGTCACTAATGAAATATGTAGCTGTCTGTCCCTGATAATATGAGTGCGTGTGTATAGACTGGGTCACTAATGAAATATGTAGCTGCCTGTCCCTGATAATATGAGTGCATGTGTATAGACTGGGTCACTAATGAGATATGTAGCTGTCTGTCCCTGATAATGAGTGTGTGTGTATATACTGGGTCACTAATGAGATATGTAGCTGCCTGTCCCTGATAATATAAGTGTGTGTGTATAGACTGGGTCATTAATGAGACATGTAGCTGTCTGTCCCTGATAATGAGTGCGTGTGTATAGACTGGGTCACTAATGAAATATGTAGCTGTCTGTCCCTGATAACATGAGTGCGTGTGTATAGACTGGGTCACTAATACAATATGTAGCTGTCTGTCCCTGATAATATGAGTGCATGTGTATAGACTGGGTCACTAATACAATATGTAGCTGCCTGTCCCTGATAATATGAGTGCATGTGTATAGACTGGGTCACTAATACAATATGTAGCTGTCTGTCCCTGATAATGAGTGTGTGTGTATAGACTGGGTCACTAATGAAATATGTAGCTGCCTGTCCCTGATAATATGAGTGCGTGTGTATAGACTGGGTCACTAATGAAATATGTAGCTGCCTGTCCCTGATAATATGAGTGTGTGTGTATAGACTGGGTCACTAATACAATATGTAGCTGCCTGTCCCTGATAATATGAGTGCATGTGTATAGACTGGGTCACTAATACAATATGTAGCTGCCTGTCCCTGATAATGAGTGCGTGTGTATAGACTGGGTCACTAATGAGATATGTAGCTGTCTGTCCCTAATAATGAGTGCGTGTGTATAGACTGGGTCACTAATACAATATGTAGCTGTCTGTCCCTGATAATATGAGTGCATGTGTATAGACTGGGTCACTAATGAGATATGTAGCTGTCTGTCCCTGATAATATGAGTGCGTGTGTATAGACTGGGTCACTAATGAAATATGTAGCTGTCTGTCCCTGATAATATGAGTGCGTGTGTATAGACTGGGTCACTAATGAAATATGTAGCTGCCTGTCCCTGATAATATGAGTGCATGTGTATAGACTGGGTCACTAATGAGATATGTAGCTGTCTGTCCCTGATAATATGAGTGTGTGTGTATAGACTGGGTCACTAATGAGATATGTAGCTGTCTGTCCCTGATAATGAGTGCTTGTGTATAGACTGGGTCACTAATGAAATATGTAGCTACCTGTCCCTGATAATATGAGTGTGTGTGTATAGACTGGGTCACTAATGAAATATGTAGCTGTCTGTCCCTGATAATATGAGTGCGTGTGTATAGACTGGGTCACTAATGAAATATGTAGCTGTCTGTCCCTGATAATATGAGTGCGTGTGTATAGACTGGGTCACTAATGAAATATGTAGCTGTCTGTCCCTGATAATATGAGTGCATGTGTATAGACTGGGTCACTAATGAAATATATAGCTGTCTGTCCCTGATAATATGAGTGTGTGTGTATAGACTGGGTCACTAATGAAATATGTAGCTGTCTGTCCCTGATAATATGAGTGCGTGTGTATAGACTGGGTCACTAATGAAATATGTAGCTGTCTGTCCCTGATAATATGAGTGCGTGTGTATAGACTGGGTCACTAATGAGACATGTAGCTGTCTGTCCCTGATAATATGAGTGCGTGTGTGTATAGACTGGGTCACTAATGAGATATGTAGCTGTTTGTCCCTGATAATATGAGTGTGTGTGTATAGACTGGGTCACTAATGAAATATGTAGCTGTCTGTCCCTGATAATGAGTGTGTGTGTATAGACTGGGTCACTAATACAATATGTAGCTGTCTGTCCCTGATAATGAGTGCGTGTGTGTATAGACTGGGTCACTAATGAAATATGTAGCTGTTTGTCCCTGATAATATGAGTGCATGTGTATAGACTGGGTCACTAATGAGATATGTAGCTGCCTGTCCCTGATAATATGAGTGCGTGTGTATAGACTGGGTCACTAATACAATATGTAGCTGTCTGTCCCTGATAATATAAGTGTGTGTGTATAGACTGGGTCACTAATGAAATATGTAGCTGTCTGTCCCTGATAATGAGTGCATGTGTATAGACTGGGTCACTAATGAAATATGTAGCTGTCTGTCCCTGATAATATGAGTGTGTGTGTATAGACTGGGTCACTAATGAAATATGTAGCTGTCTGTCCCTGATAATATGAGTGTGTGTGTATAGACTGGGTCACTAATGAAATATGTAGCTGTCTGTCCCTGATAATATGAGTGTGTGTGTATAGACTGGGTCACTAATGAAATATGTAGCTGTCTGTCCCTGATAATGAGTGCGTGTGTATAGACTGGGTCACTAATACAATATGTAGCTGTCTGTCCCTGATAATATAAGTGCGTGTGTATAGACTGGGTCACTAATGAGATATGTAGCTGTCTGTCCCTGATAATGAGTGTGTGTATATAGACTGGGTCACTAATGAAATATGTAGCTGCCTGTCCCTGATAATATGAGTGCATGTGTATAGACTGGGTCACTAATACAATATGTAGCTGTCTGTCCCTGATAATATGAGTGCATGTGTATAGACTGGGTCACTAATGAAATATGTAGCTGTCTGTCCCTGATAATGAGTGTGTGTGTAGAGACTGGGTCACTAATGAGATATGTAGCTGCCTGTCCCTGATAATATGAGTGTGTGTGTATAGACTGGGTCACTAATGAGATATGTAGCTGTCTGTCCCTGATAATATGAGTGTGTGTGTATAGACTGGGTCACTAATGAAATATGTAGCTGCCTGTCCCTGATAATATGAGTGCATGTGTATAGACTGGGTCACTAATGAAATATGTAGCTGCCTGTCCCTGATAATGAGTGCGTGTGTATAGACTGGGTCACTAATGAAATATGTAGCTGCCTGTCCCTGATAATATGAGTGCATGTGTATAGACTGGGTCACTAATACAATATGTAGCTGCCTGTCCCTGATAATATGAGTGCATGTGTATAGACTGGGTCACTAATGAGATATGTAGCTGTCTGTCCCTGATAATATGAGTGCATGTGTATAGACTGGGTCACTAATGAGATATGTAGCTGTCTGTCCCTGATAATATGAGTGCATGTGTATAGACTGGGTCACTAATGAGATATGTAGCTGTCTGTCCCTGATAATGAGTGCGTGTGTATAGACTGGGTCACTAATACAATATTTAGCTGCCTGTCCCTGATAATATGAGTGTGTGTATAGACTGGGTCACTAATACAATATGTAGCTGCCTGTCCCTAATAATATGAGTGTGTGTATAGACTGGGTCACTAATACAATATGTAGCTGTTTGTCCCTGATAATATGAGTGCGTGTGTATATACTGGGTCACTAATGAGATATGTAGCTGTCTGTCCCTGATAATATAAGTGCATGTGTATAGACTGGGTCACTAATGAAATATGTAGCTGCCTGTCCCTGATAATATGAGTGTGTGTGTATAGACTGGGTCACTAATGAAATATGTAACTCTCTGTCCCTGATAATGAGTGCGTGTGTATAGACTGGGTCACTAATGAAATATGTAGCTGCCTGTCCCTGATAATATGAGTGCATGTGTATAGACTGGGTCACTAATGAAATATGTAGCTGCCTGTCCCTGATAATATGAGTGCGTGTGTATAGACTGGGTCACTAATACAATATGTAGCTGCCTGTCCCTGATAATATGAGTGCATGTGTATAGACTGGGTCACTAATACAATATGTAGCTGTCTGTCCCTGATAATATGAGTGTGTGTGTATAGACTGGGTCACCAATGAAATATGTAGCTGTCTGTCCCTAATAATATGAGTGTGTGTATAGACTGGGTCACTAATGAGATATGTAGCTGTCTGTCCCTGATAATATGAGTGTGTGTGTATAGACTGGGTCACTAATGAAATATGTAGCTGTCTGTCCCTGATAATATGAGTGCGTGTGTATAGACTGGGTCACTAATGAAATATGTAGCTGCCTGTCCCTGATAATGAGTGCGTGTGTATAGACTGGGTCACTAATGAGATATGTAGCTGTCTGTCCCTGATAATATGAGTGTGTGTGTATAGACTGGGTCACTAATGAAATATGTAGCTGTCTGTCCCTGATAATATGAGTGTGTGTGTATAGACTGGGTCACTAATGAAATATGTAGCTGCCTGTCCCTGATAATATGAGTGCGTGTGTATAGACTGGGTCACTAATGAGATATGTAGCTGTCTGTCCCTGATAATGAGTGTGTGTGTATAGACTGGGTCACTAATGAGATATGTAGCTGTCTGTCCCTGATAATATGAGTGTGTGTGTATAGACTGGGTCACTAATACAATATGTAGCTGTCTGTCCCTGATAATATGAGTGCGTGTGTATAGACTGGGTCACTAATGAAATATGTAGCTGTCTGTCCCTGATAATATGAGTGCGTGTGTATAGACTGGGTCACTAATGAGATATGTAGCTGTCTGTCCCTGATAATATGAGTGCGTGTGTATAGACTGGGTCACTAATGAAATATGTAGCTGCCTGTCCCTGATAATATGAGTGCATGTGTATAGACTGGGTCACTAATGAAATATGTAGCTGCCTGTCCCTGATAATATGAGTGTGTGTGTATAGACTGGGTCACTAATACAATATGTAGCTGTCTGTCCCTGATAATATGAGTGCATGTGTATAGACTGGGTCACTAATGAAATATGTAGCTGTCTGTCCCTGATAATATGAGTGCATGTGTATAGACTGGGTCACTAATGAGATATGTAGTTGCCTGTCCCTGATAATATGAGTGCGTGTGTATAGACTGGGTCACTAATGAGATATTTAGCTGCCTGTCCCTGATAATATGAGTGCGTGTGTATAGACTGGGTCACTAATGCAATATATAGCTGTCTGTCCCTGATAATATGAGTGCATGTGTATAGACTGGGTCACTAATGAGATATGTAGCTGTCTGTCCCTGATAATGAGTGCATGTGTATAGACTGGGTCACTAATGCAATATGTAGCTGTCTGTCCCTGATAATATGAGTGCGTGTGTATAGACTGGGTCACTAATGAAATATGTAGCTGTCTGTCCCTGATAATGAGTGCATGTGTATAGACTGGGTCACTAATGCAATATGTAGCTGTCTGTCCCTGATAATATGAGTGTGTGTGTATAGACTGGGTCACTAATGAGATATGTAGCTGCCTGTCCCTAATAATGAGTGTGTGTGTATAGACTGGGTCACTAATGAGATATGTAGCTGCCTGTCCCTGATAATATGAGTGTGTGTGTATAGACTGGGTCACTAATGAGATATGTAGCTGTCTGTCCCTGATAATGAGTGCGTGTGTATAGACTGGGTCACTAATGAGATATCTAGCTGTCTGTCCCTGATAATGAGTGCGTGTGTATAGACTGGGTCACTAATGAAATATGTAGCTGTCTGTCCCTGATAATATGAGTGTGTGTGTATAGACTGGGTCACTAATGAGATATGTAGCTGTCTGTCCCTGATAATGAGTGTGTGTGTATAGACTGGGTCACTAATGAGATATGTAGCTGTCTGTCCCTGATAATATGAGTGCATGTGTATAGACTGGGTCACTAATGAAATATGTAGCTGTCTGTCCCTGATAATGAGTGTGTGTGTATAGACTGGGTCACTAATGAGATATGTAGCTGTCTGTCCCTGATAATATGAGTGTGTGTGTATAGACTGGGTCACTAATGAGATATGTAGCTGTCTGTCCCTGATAATATGAGTGTGTGTGTATAGACTTGGTCACTAATGAGATATGTAGCTGTCTGTCCCTGATAATGAGTGCATGTGTATAGACTGGGTCACTAATGAGACATGTAGCTGCCTGTCCCTGATAATATGAGTGCGTGTGTATAGACTGGGTCACTAATGAAATATGTAGCTGTCTGTCCCTGATAATATGAGTGTGTGTGTATAGACTGGGTCACTAATTAGATATGTAGCTGCCTGTCCCTAATAATGAGTGCGTGTGTATAGACTGGGTCACTAATGCAATATGTAGCTGTCTGTCCCTGATAATGAGTGTGTGTGTATAGACTGGGTCACTAATGCAATATGTAGCTGTCTGTCCCTGATAATGAGTGCGTGTATATAGACTGGGTCACTAATGAAATAGACTAAGTTCTGACCCAGGTCTGTATGGCTTCATATTACGTTTCATGATGTTTGTATATTTTAGCCAGTGAGGGCTGTTAGTAGAGTGCTTGGAGGTTGTGGCGACCACTCGCATGACTGTGGCGCCTGCTGTCCTGAATTAGCAACCATTTTATACTCTGTGTTGTACCCAGATACCCCTCTCTCTTCTTTTAACTCTTTATTTAAGGCAGATTTAAATAAATATATTACTAGACAGATAAGGATACAGTCCCCTCCTGAACCTCTGCTCTTTTGTAGCCACAAGCTTTTCAGCCTTGAATAAGTCCTACACCAGAATGTAAGTATGTCATGTCTGCTTTTAACCCTCTGATAACGATGCATCTCATGAGAGCACAAGTGGTTACTCAACACCAGAACCTGCGCTGTACCAAGACCTGACAACTAAACTAAAGCTAGACTCAGACTTGTTATAAAGAAATGTGATAGATAAAGCAGCCACAGGAAATGGTATCATTTCAGTCAGACCCCTTTATTTATAGTGTGAGGATGATGTGCGCCTCTAACGTGTTGTCAAGTCTATTGGGCGACTACCAGTGTCCATATGACTGAGGGAATGAATATGTGCTGTATAGTTTTAGCATAGAATTACATTGTAGTATAATGTACTCAGTTTACATTACACATTAAGATGAAATAAAGAGATTAGCATCAAATCATTAATATTTAGCTGGACTTGCCAGTGTTTATCTGGTTGTCTAGTAAGATATTTATGTTGTACACTTAAAGTGACAGTAAACACTGGGATAAAATGTTAACTTATGTTTAATGAAACAACTTTGTAATAAACTTCTATTTTTTATTTTGAAATTTAGCTCTGAAAATTGAGCAATTTCAAACTCTCAGAACTTGAAATACACATTGCAGATCTCCCAAGCTAACCCAGCTACATATATGTCTCCAATTGGTGTTGGCAGATGCAAATTGCAAATCAATGTATTTAATACTAACATAATGACAGTGGTTATCCTTGTTGCCTGCAGACTAAAGTCCAGAGCTGGATTGGCCTACCAGGATACCAGGAGATTTCCTGGTGGGCTGCAGCAGCTCGGGCTGGAAAACTACAATTTAAAAGGGTGATGAATGGATGCAATTGGGTTGCAGGGTGCCCATGTAAAATCAATCTGGCATTTTTATTTAATGCAAGGTAATATAATTTAATTCTGAAAAAAATATTGGGGGAAGGAGTATCCCAGTAATCCCCTTTGAGAAAAATGGGGCGTGTGCATTCTACCGACTCAATGGAAAATAGGGCTGGTGTTCATATTTTTCAAGGGCTGCTTTTTATTCCCAGTCCGGCCCTGCTAAAGTCCAGATTGGCTCCTTCAAATAAGGCAAAAAGTTGGTGGAGATTGGTTACAGAATAACAAAAAAAAAGGATGTTAGTTTGTTATAAAAAAAAGTGTTTAGACTTGGCTGGTATGTTATAGCACAAACATGTATTGAAATTACAAGTTTAGAGTCCTTTTAGTTTTTGCATTACCTTGTGCAAAGAATAACACACATTCTAGAACTACAAGTGGTTGGTTAAATATTTTAACTAGAGCATCTGTTTAACACGGCCTTTTTAGCTTGTCCTATTAATAGAGCTTAGTGCAGAGAGAGCTTAGTGCACTTATTGCGCTTCAGTGCAATTCAAAATAACGCTGTAAATGTAGCACTTTTTAAGGCCTGAAGTAAACTATTATTATTAACAGAACAGAATTGCCATAAGAACTCCACTACTTGCACACCCTTAGCTTAGCGCTTGAGCAATATCCAATATTAATATTTACTGTATGCCCCCTGCAAATAGCCTGCCTGTAGTCCCACACATAAATGACCAGTGGGTCACTGCCCAGAAGCTTTTAACCTCCCATATCCCGGAAATCATACAGCAGATTTTGGGAGGTAACAGAAACACTTGGATCCAACCTGCAAGATCCAAACCTACACCCTGCCCCATGGTACATACAAGTTGCTTGATCAGTGTGGGAGTTAATTTATAGAATTTATACCTAGAGGTTGTAATCTCTTTGCAGCAGGTCCTTCTTCTAATAATATGTTTTGTTTAGTCTTTGTGCATTCCCTTCTCATGTACCCAGTGCTTTACAAATAAATTCATATCGGTAGCTAAAATAAACATAATCAAGAGGCTTCTCAAGGAGTACATCTCTGCACTACAAAACAATGCAAATTTGCTAACAAAATAGTTTTAAATATTATTTTATGCTGATGTTTTTCAATGCAGTGCTAGATGCTGATATATACTGAGCATAGACATACAAATGTATATTATTATATTTAGTAAAGCAGTGTTACAGAAAAGATAGGTTAAAGATTAAATGCAAACACAGATTGAATGCATGGAGCTGTGAGTGTTAGGACAGGATGGCAGTGCCTGCCAGTGGTACCATCCCTCTCTACAACACAGTGTCACTGTGGTACAAGTCAGGCTGATTGGTGCAAGAACGCTGCGGTGTCAGAAAGGTGCGCCTAGACATCCCTTAGTTGCCTCAAGAAAATAAAGGCCATATCTGAACCTGTCAACATGATTAATAGCGTTGAGAGCAGGATATGGGGGGAAGGGAGGGGAGACGTGAAAGAGCATACAGGAAAAAAGAAATGTAAGTATGTAAATAGAAAATGCAATGATTCCAGTGTTTATTGCAAGATAGACACAAATTATTTCTAGAGAGAAGATGAGAGATCTCTGCAATTTCATGCTCAATACTTAGTTCGTAAACAGGTTCATGTCTCACAGCTGTGTATGATATGAGATAAGTTACATCTGTTCACTAATGCAGTGATTTTTAACCTTTTTTTTGCCGTGGCACACTTATTTACATTAAAAAATCCTGTGGCACACCACCTTCCCAAAATTGTTTAACAAATCACACATTGTAGCCTAATACAGCATATATATATATATATATATATATATATACACATACACACACACATACACATACACATATATACACACACACACACATACACATATATACACACACACACATACTGTATGTATTGTGCTGTTATGCCATGCCTCCTACAAACTACCCCTGCACTGGGAGTAAAAAACAAGCAAAGTTTAAAAAATGTCACACTGTTGTCAGTCTGCCGCAGCACACCTGAGGATCTCTCACGGCACACTGGTTGAAAAACACTGCACTAATGTACCTAAAATCTCTACATAAAAACCAGAGCTGGGTTATTATTAAACATCCATACTTATTAAGTCTAGCGCTGCCAAAGAAAGAGGCTCACTATTTGTCTTTGATTCAGATAGAACATATAATCTTAAACAACTTTCCAATTTACTTTTACTATTTAAATTGCTGCATTCCCGTAGTATCCTTTGTTAAGGGAGCAGAAACGCACTGCTGGTAACTAGCTGAGCACACCGGGTTAGCCAATGAAAAGCGAAATATGTTTGCAGCCACCAAACACCAGCTAGTTCCCAGTAGTGCGTTGCTGCTCCTCAGCCTAAAAAAATGAAGCAAATTAGATAATAGGAGTACATTGATTTTTTTTTTTAAATTGCATGATCTGTCTGAATCATGAAACTTTCCTTTTGACTTTACTATGCCTTTAAATATTGAGGTAAGAATGTCTCACAGCCCTATATAGCCGTTATGAGGTTAAACATATAGATATCAATGTATTGTTAGCCAAGGGGTTAAACATGAAGATAATCATTTATTGCAGCACTCCAGTAGTCAAGGGGTTACAAATGAAGGTATTCCTTTCTGGCAGCATTAATTTGTTTCTGCAGTTTGATCATTGAATTGTTTCTCTTTATCTAAACTGCAGTAATAACAACCTATGGCTGTATTTATTAAATAACACAGATGTCTTGCTATGGTGACTGAGAATCAGTAGATGTCAGGGATATGATTATTTCACCTGATGTGATAGGGGCATCTAGTGTAAAAGCAAATTGACCTATTTTATTAAATATTTTATTTTTAAACATTCTTACTTTCTTGTTCTGTGTTTGTCTCTTGCAACATTGTTAAATACATAACCAAAGTCCTACTCCTGTGCCACTCCCAGTCAGCATACATCTAGTGAGCCAATAAGGCGTAGGCATACATGTGTATGCTCCAATCACTGGACATGTGGTCATGTGAAGCAGAATGAGGTGTTTCCAGAAGTCCAACTTAGTCCAGTCTGTTTTACCCTTGAGTTAAACACACTTTGTCCTGCCATGTATAGCTCCAGTCATGTGCACACTATCTATGTATCTTTTCAACAAAGAATACCATTAGAACAAAGCAAATTTAATAACAAAAGTGATTTGGAAACTGCTTTAAAATTGCAGGTTCTGTCTGAATCACAAAAGAAAAAATGTGGGCTCCATGTCTCTTTAAGGAACAGAGGGAGAGCTGTGTTGAAATGGGTGACAAATAAAAATACTTTGGCACATAGTTTGGCTTCGCCTATGCCTCAGTGCACCATATACAAAGGGAGCAACTCTATGTAGCAACATGTAACTGTGTCACCTACCTGCTAAATGATGAGCTCTGCAAAATAAAATTATATTCCCTTGTTAGAGAACGGATTAGTACATTTGAAGGATTAAAGCTATTCAAGTGTCTGCAGACTATTTCTTCATTACAAAATCTTTTGGCAGTTTATAAAGTGTTCAGCATTAGACATCTGTAACCAGGGATGGAACAGGGACGGCATCTGTATCTACCCTCTAGGTACGGCAGATCTTGTATCAATGAGCTCTGATAGCAGCATCTCAGTCACAGTTATGTGCAGTAAACACCAATCATCTTTTGCAACCAAAATCCTGGTGCCACTTAAATTACCAGCAGATCTAAAGCAACGTATAATTAAAGAGACATCTTTTTCAGTTTTTTTTCTGTCATGTGTATAAAAGAGTTGTAGTTAACACGTTCAAAGTATTTAAGACTGATGAAACAGCCTGCAAGCTGAGAAACGCGTTGCTTGTTTTAAACATTTTAAATAAATGTAAGTTTTTATCTCACAACCTGCTATATATCATCATCATCTTTTTATTTCAACTCTCGCTTTGAGAGAGAGTTCCAGGAGACTATTACCCACACTGTTGGTGCACCACGGGAGGCCAGTCTACCGGGTGACTGTATGATTCCAACCTGCTCTATTTGCACCACACTTTATAGGTGTAACACCAAATGTGAGTGTATCTTGATATCTGTATTGATTACATCATTTTACTGACAATACTAGGCTATGTAGTGCCCCTGTTTATGTTTCACATCTACAGATTGATAACAGGTGGGGAACGATGAGGACAAATGAGACATGTGTAAGGTTTAGAGAACAGCAGTGGAGCAACTGGACAACAGCTTAAGATTAGTTCAAGTACTAGTATAAAAAGGGGTCAGGATAGGCCAAGAACATAAGCTAACATGCCTATTGGTTACATACCTATTGGCTACATACCTATTGGCTACATGCCTATTGGTTACATGACTATTGGTTACATACTTGTTGGTTACATACCTATTGGCTACATACCTATTGGTTACATGACTATTGGCTACATGCCCATTGGTTACATGCATATTGGCTACATACCTATTGGTTATATACCTGTTGGTTTCATGCCTATTGGCTACATACCTATTAGCTACATGCCTATTGGTTACATGCCCATTTGCTACATACCTATTGGCTACATGCCTATTGGTTACATACCTGTTGGTTACATACCTATTGGCTATATGCCTATTGGTTACATACCTATTGGTTACATACCTATTGGCTACATGCCCATTGGATACATGCATATTGGCTACATGACTGTTGGTTACATACCTGTTGGTTACATACCTGTTGGTTGCATACCTGTTGGTTACATACCTATTGGCTACATGCCTATTGGTTATATACCTATTGGCTACATGCCTATTGGTTACATACCTATTAGTTACATACTTATTGTCTACATGCCCATTGGTTACATGCCTATTGGCTACATACCTGTTGGTTACATACCTATTGGCTACATACCTATTGGCTACATACCTATTGGCTACATGCCTATTGGTTACATACCTATTAGTTACATACTTATTGTCTACATGTCCATTGGTTACATGCTTATTGGCTACATACCTATTGGCTACATACCTATTGGCTACATAACTATTGGATACATACCTGTTGGTTACATACCTATTGGCTATATGCCTATTGGTTATATATCTATTGGTTGCATGCCCATTGGTTACATGCCCATTGGTTACATGCCTATTGGTTACATGCCCATTTGCTACATACCTATTGGTTACATACCTGTTGGTTACATACCTATTGGCTATATGCCTATTGGTTACATACCTATTGGTTACATACCTATTGGCTACATGCCCATTGGATACATGCATATTGGCTACATGCCTATTGGTTACATACCTGTTGTTACACACCTATTGGCTACATGCCTATTGGTTACATACCTATTGTCTACATGCCTTTTGGTTACATGAATATTGGCTACATACCTATTAGTTACATACCTGTTGGTTACATACCTATTGGCTGCATACCTATTGGCTACATACCTATTGGCTACATGTCTATTGGCTACATTCCTATTGGTTACTTACCTATTGGTTACATACCTATTGGCTAGAAGGGAAAAGGGAATAGGCACCCCCAAATGGTGTAGTTCTTCAAATGGAAGGAAATAAAAGTAGGTGGTAAGTCTACTCACAAGACAAGGAGCACTACCAAAGTGCTATATGCGCAATCTAGGCTTTACTCAAACCGTCCAGTAAGCTCACTCCACGGAATAGCAGCATAGGTGGTCAGAAATTGTGATCCAATGAAGTGCTATTAAATGCTGAATAAGTGCACCAAAGTAGACCTCAAAGTGGCTATCTAAAAGGTGTCGCAGAGGTGCGACCCAAAATTTTAAAATCCTTTGAAGTAAAGATTTACAGAAACAGGGATAGTCGCAGCTCAAAACCTTAAAATACCACAAACAAGAGATAACGTTAAAAGCACAAATGTAAAATCAGTAACAAATATTAAAATCACAACTTGTTTCTCAGTTATACAGTGTTTCCTCAGGTGAATAAATTATACAATATGGCATACTGAACATTTAAAGATCGTTGGCTTCCTCCAGCCGCCAGTGCGCATGCATATGTCGGAAACCATGCCCATCATCACGTCTGTAATCCAAATTTCTCAAACGGATTACAGATTGGTTAAATGCCTATTGGCTACATACCTATTGGTTACATACCGATTGGCTACATGCCTATTGGTTACATACCTATTGGCTTCATACCTATTAACTACATACCTATTGGTTACATTCCTATTGGCTACATACCTGTTGGTTACATGCCTATTGGTTACATGCCTATTGGCTACATACCTGTTGGTTACATACCTGTTGGTTACATGCCTATTGGCTACATACCGATTGGCTACATACCTGTTGGTTACATACCTGTTGGTTACATGCCTATTGGCTACATACCTATTGGCGTGAAAACAGTAAGATAGGAGCGCCTAAGGACTATGTAAATATCCTGCTACTAATACAGTTTAACCATCAAAATAAACTAAATACAATACACAATTAAATATAAGATTAGTAGCATTAAAAAGATTGGATAAAGTGGAATATCAAATGTTGGGTTTATAACCAATTTAATGTAAAATATATGATATAAAAGAACAACTGTCTAACAATCCATATAGGGACGTCTCCCAATGTAAAAAAGGCAGAAACACAAACAAATAAAATGTAGCAACACAGTTAAGAAATGTGGTAACTATAAATGTCCCAATGTTGCAACACAGAGAAAAATGTCTTTTAAAAGTCAATATTGACAATTGCAATCAAGTAAAATACATCTTTACGTCACACTTAGGCCTCAAGGAGATGCGATGGTACTTATCTGCGGACTTTTATTTTATATAAGGTGGCAGTTCCCAATCGCCTCAGCAGATTTGACCGCATCCAGAGGGATGGTACAGATTATGAAAATAGACTTAGCCTTTAGTGTATTCCCCTCTGCGGCACTGACCACGTCCAGAGGTACTACAGGAGTTATGGGTATAAACAGGTAACTTTAGTTGGTTCAAGCTCTTCGGTCAAGATTCCGTGTCACCCTTTTTCTTTATCCTTCGTGTGATTATATCCTGCAGTTTGTTTGCAAGGCTCCAGTAGCGGGTATGGGTCAACTGACTCCCCTCTATACTTTAGAGGTCAGAGGTCGTGTAATAGCCCAACGGCTACGGATGGCAGCAATCAGTATCATGTGCAATCTCCCCTTCCTATAAGTATCCTAGACGCCTTAGGAAAAGAGTTTGGTGTGTAGCACAGTATTAAAGTATTGCTGATGAAAAATATAGGACAAAAGTTCCAGTGAACAGCCAAATCAAAATGGCTTGGAAACAGCAATAAGTCTGTAATAAGTGGCAGCACGTCCTGGTCAACGCGTTTCACCCAGGGGGCTTTATCAAGACATGTCTTGATAAATCCCACTGGGTGAAACTTCTCAAGGAGATACAATGGTACATATCTGCAGACTTTTATTTTATATAAGGTGGCAGTTAACAATCCCCCCGGCGGATTTTACTGCATCCAGAGGGATAGTACAGATTATGAAAATAGACGTTAGCCTTTAGTGTATCCCCCTTGGTGGCACTGACAGCATCCAGGGGTACTTCAGGAGTTACGGGTATAAACAGGTACTGTTAATACTAGACTATGTAGTACCCTTTTATTTAATTACATACCTATTGGCTACATACCTATTGGCTATATGCCTATTGGTTACATATCTATTGGTTACATATCTATTGGTTACATGCCTATTGGCTACATGCCTATTGGTTACATACCTGTTGTTACATACCTATTGGCTACATGCCTATTGGTTACATGCCTATTGACTTCATACCTATTGGCTACATACCTATTGGTTACATACCTATTGGTTACATACCTATTGGCTACATACCTATTGGTTACATACCTATTGGCTAAATACCTATTGGCTACGTGCCTATTGGCTACATACCTATTGGCTACATACCTGTTGGTTACATACCTATTGGCTACATGCCTATTGGTTACATACCTATTGTCTTCATGACCATTGGTTACATGCCTATTGGCTACATACCTATTAGTTACATACCTGTTAATTACATGCCTATTGGCTACATGCCTATTGGCTAGATACCTATAGGTTACATACCTATTGACTACATACCTATTGCTTACATACTTATTGGCTACATACCTGTTGGTTACATACCTGTTGGTTACATGCCTTTTGGCTACATACCGATTGGCTACATACCTGTTGGTTACATGCCTATTGGCTACATACCTATTGGCGTGAAAACAGTAAGATAGGAGCGCCTAAGGACTATGTAAATATCCTGCTACTAATACAGTTTAACCATCAAAATAAACTAAATACAATACACAATTAAATATAAGATTAGTAGCACTAAAAAGATTGGATAAAGTGAAATATCAAATGTTGGGTTTATAACCAATTTAATGTAAAATATATGATATAAAAGAACAACTGTCTAACAATCCATATAGGGACGTCTCCCAATGTAAAAAAGGTAGAAACACAAACAAATAAAATGTAGCAACACAGTTAAGAAATGTGGTAACTATAAATGTCCCAATGTTGCAACACAGAGAAAAATGTATTTTAAAAGTCAATATTGACAATTGCAATCAAGTAAAATACATCTTTACATCCCACTTAGGCCTCAAGGAGATGCGATGGTACTTATCTGCGTACTTTTATTTTATATAAGGTGGCAGTTCACAATCGCCTTAGCAGATTTGACCGCGTCCAGAGGGATGGTACAGATTATGAAAATAGACTTAGCCTTTAGTGTATTTCCCTCGGCGGCACTGACCACGTCCAGAGGTACTACAGGAGTTATGGGTATAAACAGGTAACTTTAGTTGGTTCAAACTCTTCGGTCAAGATTCCGTGTCACCCTTTTTCTTTATCCTTCGTGTGATTATATCCAGCAGTTTGGTTGCAAGGCTCCATAGTGGGTATGGGTCAACTGACTCCCCTCTATACTTTAGAGGTCAGAGGTCGTGTAATAGCCCAACAGCTACGGATGGCAGCAATCAGTATCATGTGCGATCTCCCCTTCCTATAAGTATCCTAGGCGCCTTAGGAAAAGAGTTTGGTGTGTAGTACGGTATTAAAGTATTGCTGATGAAAAATATAGGACAAAAATTCCAGTGAACAGCCAAATCAAAATGGCTTGGAAACAGCAATAAGTCTGTAATAAGTGGCAGCACGTCCTGGTCAACGCGTTTCACCCAGTGGGCTTTATCAAGACATGTCTTGATAAATCCCACTGGGTGAAACGTCTCAAGGAGATACAATGGTACTTATCTGCAGACTTTTATTTTATATAAGGTGGCAGTTAACAATCCCCCCGGCGGATTTGACTGCGTCCAGAGGGATAGTACAGATTATGAAAATAGACGTTAGCCTTTAGTGTATTCCCCTTGGCGGCACTGACCGCGTCCAGGGGGACTTCAGGAGTTACGGGTATAAACAGGTACTGTTAATACTAGACTATGTAATACCCCTTTATTTAATTACATACCTATTGGCTACATGCCTATTGGCTACATACCTATTTGCTACATGTCTATTGGCTACATTCCTATTGGTTACTTACCTATTGGTTACATACCTATTGGCTAGAAGGGAAAAGGGAATAGGCACCCCCAAATGGTGTAGTTCTTCAAATGAAAGGAAATAAAAGTAGGTGGTAAGTCTACTCACAAGACAAGGAGCACTACCAAAGTGCTATATGCGCAATCTAGGCTTTACTCAAGCCGTCCAGTAAGCTCACTCCACGAAATAGCAGCATAGGTGGTCAGAAATTGTGATCCAATGAAGTGCTATTAAATGCTGAATAAGTGCACCAAAGTAGACCTCAAAGTGGCTATATAAAAGGTGTCGCAGAGGTGCGACCCAAAATCTTAAAATCCTTTGAAGTAAAGATTTACAGAAACAGGGATAGTCGCAGCTCAAAACCTTAAAATACCACAAACAAGAGATAACGTTAAAAGCACAAATGTAAAATCAGTAACAAATATTAAAATCACAACTTGTTTCTCAGTGATACAGTGTTTCCTCAGGTGAATAAATTATACAATATTGCATACTGTACATTTAAAGATCGTTGGCTTCCTCCAACCGCCAGTGCGCATGCATATGTCGGAAACCATGCCCATCATCACGCCTGTAATCCTAATTTCTCAAACGGATTACAGATTGGTTAAATGCCTATTGGCTACATACCTATTGGTTACATACCTATTGGCTACATGCCTATTGGTTACATACCTATTGGCTTCATACTTATTAACTACATACCTATTGGTTACATTCCTATTGGCTACATACCTGTTGGTTACATTCATATTGGCTACATACCTATTGGCTACATACATATTAGTTACATACCTGTTGGTTACATGCCTATTGGCTACATACCTATTGGCTACATACCTATTAGCTACATGCCTATTGGCTACATACCTGTTCGTTACATGCCTATTGGCTACATACCTTTTGGCTACATACCCGTTGGTTACATGCCTATTGGCTACATACCTATTGTATTATTTGTTAGTTTATTCATCACTACATTTTTGTGGTGCGTACATTCATGCGTTCGCTTAATTGTTTGTTTATTCGTCAACTATATTTCTGTGGTGCGTCCATTCATCGCTTATTTGTTAGTTTATTTAGCAACTACATTTCTGTGGCGCATACATTCATTTGCTTGCTTATTTATTCATTTATTCATCAACTATTTTTCTGTGGGGCGTACATTCATTCATCTCTTTTTTGTTTGTTTATTCATCAACTACATTTCCGTGGCGCATACTTTCATTCGCTTTTTTGTTAGTT
This sequence comes from Bombina bombina, assembly GCF_027579735.1. Classification (NCBI taxonomy): domain Eukaryota; kingdom Metazoa; phylum Chordata; class Amphibia; order Anura; family Bombinatoridae; genus Bombina; species Bombina bombina. The sequence goes on along the minus strand of NC_069507.1, from coordinate 22,276,313 downwards.
TATTCATCAACTACATTTCTGTGGTGCATACATTTATTAATTCGCTTATTTGTTAGTTTATTTATCCACTACATTTCTGTGGAGCGCACATTCATTTGTTTGCTTATTTGATAATTTATTCGTCAACTATATTTCTGTGACGCGTACATTCATTCATCGCTTATTTGTTCGTTCATTTTTTAACATACGCCTAGATTACAATTTTTGTGCTATAGAGGGTGCGAAACGAACGCAATAAGCCAATAGGATGAGAGCTACTGAAATTCTATTGGCTGATTTGAACAGCCAACAGAATTTCAGTAGCTCTCATCCTATTGGCTGATTTGAATTTCAAAAATCAAATCAGCCAATAGGAATGCAAGGGACGCCATTTTAAAAAGGCTCCCTCGCATTGAAGATTCAGTGTATGGCGGTGACCGTATGAAGAGGACGTTCCACGCTGGATGACATCAGGGATGGACCCCCGGGATGAAGATATAAGACGCCGCTGGGATGAAGATAGAAGATGCTGCCTGGATGAAGATAGAAGATGCCGCCTGGATGGATGAAGACCTTGTTGTCTGGATGAAGACTTCTCGCCACCTGGATGTCCGGACTTCAGAAACTGAAAGTGGATTGTCGGGGGTAGGTGTTAGCTTTTTTTACTTTTTTGGGGTTTCTTTTTTTTTTTTAGATTAGGGTTTTGTTTTTTTTAAGGGAAATGTAAAAGAGCTGAATGCCTTTTTAAGGGCAATGCCCATACAAATGCCCTTTTCAGGGCAATGGGCAGCTTAGGTTTTTGTTAGAGTTAGGTTTTTTATTTTGGGGGGTTGGTTGGGTGGTGGGGGGTCTTTGTATTTTTTTTCAGGTAAAATAGCTGATTTCTTTAGGTCAATATCCTACAAAAGGCTATTTTAAGCGCTTGGTAGTTTATTGTAGGCTAGGGTTTATTTTTATTTTGGGGGGGCTTTTTATTTTTATAAGGCTATTAGATTAGGTGTAATTGTTTTTATTTTGGATAATTTTGTTTCTTATTTTTCGTAATTTAGTGTTTGTTATTTTTTGTAATTTAGTATTTTTTATTTTTTGTAATTTTAGACTTAAATTGTTTTAGTAGTGTTAGGTTTTTTTAATGTGTAATATAGTTTATTTAATTGGTAGTTATTTTAATTTTAGTATAATAGTTATGTTAGGTTAATTGTTAGTTTAGACTTAGGTTTTTTTAATTTCACAGGTAAGTTTTTATTTATTTTAAGATAGAGCTATTGTAATTTTAATTTAAAGTTAGGGGGTTGTTAGGTTTAGGGGTTAATAGTTTAATTTAGTTTTTTGCGATGTGGGGGGGCTGCCAGTTTAGGGGTTTATAGGTTTATTTAGTGGTGGTGATGCAGGAGGCCAGATGTTTAGGGGTTAATATTTAACTTTATTTAGTGGCAGCAATGTCGGGGAGCGGCGGAATAGGGGTTAATAGCTTTATTATAGTATCGGCGATGTTGGGGTGCGGGGGAATAGGGGTTAATAACTTTATTATAGTGGCGGCGATGTTTGGGAGTTGTAGAATAGGGGTTAATAACTTTTATTAGTGGCGGCGATGTCAGGAGCGGCAGATTATGGGTTAATAAGTTTTAAATAGTGTTTGCAATGCGGGAGGATGGTGAAATAGGGGTTAATAGGTAGTTTATGGGTGTTAGTGTACTTTGTAACATTTAAGTTATGAGTTTTGTGAAACATTTTTGTTGCGCAAAACTCATAACTACTGGTCTCAGATAGTGGAACTGATTCTGTCGGTATAGGCTGGAACGCAAGCATTTAGCCTCACCGCACAACCTGTAATACTGGCGCTATGGAAATCCCAAGCAAAAATGTATTTTTTTTGAGTGCGGGATTGACGTTGCGTTACAGGCTAAAATGCTTGCGGTATAGCTATACCGACAAGACTCGTAATAACTGCGTTACTGTTTTTATGCTGAAATGGCCATTTTTCAGTGTTAAACGCAAAACTCGTAATCTAGGTGTATATTTCTGTGACGCATTCATTCATTTATTTGTTTATTTGTTCATTTATTCGTCAACTATATTTCTGTGACGCGTACATTCATTCATTTGCTTATTTTCTATTTCTGTGGTGCTTACATTCATTCATTGCTCATTTGTTTGTTTATTTATCAACTACATTTCTGTGGCACGTACATTCCTTCATTCGCTTCTTTTGTATTTTCAAACAAATGTAGAGAATGCAGCATCTCTTTGGATTTCTCTGAATCCAGATTTACATGTCTTATATCTAAAGATATTTTCTAACACCTGAGACCTCATATCTTTAAACTGTTTTTATAAATGTATTTTTTATGTGTTTTGTGCAACTTTTTTGTCTCGTGTAACAGTTAACCTGAGCTCTGAAGTTTCTGTAATCATTGCATTCGCAATTTACTTAAAACTTGTAATACAAGAGGGAAACCCAATATCACGCAAACTATATTGCTCCACTCGTAATCATAAGTTTTAGAATATTTTATTAGCTTCTGATGCAATAAGTCAGATGTACAAAAATATTGTTGGCAAGCTTTGGTGATATTTCACTACGGTTTGTAAGCCAATCTAATATAGTGCTCCAAACATGACTAAATGTGTTTTCAAGAGGTCACGGCTATTGAACTTACTTTACCATCCATATTGCCGTCCTTTTGAGATGACCGCTATGTTACAACCTCGCTGTTTAGGTGCCTCCCACAATAACTCAATTCCTCTTAGATTGTATTTCACCAATCATAGCCTATAATTTAATCTCCAAATTCCATAATAAATCAGTATATGTTAGCTCCCGTACACTGGCACAGTTTGTATTGTTACGCATGTGCAATAACACAGGTTACCTCTGCTCCTATTACAGCTATGCCCCTGCGCATGTGCAACATATTGGGTTGTGACTAGATCATTAAGCTGGTGATGTTAGCGGTATCGTTCGCTTGCTCACAACTCGTGCATACATGCTCCTGCAGTCTTGCCAAGGGATCTCACCACGATAGGACTCATATAATGACAATAATGGATAATTTGTAAAATATACTGTGTGAAAACCAGGAATTTTTACATACAGAAAATATGTGATAATTTGTTATGATTAATACATGCTAGAAACAAACAAAAAAATTGTATCCATGTCCCTTTAAACTCTGTTAATCTTGAAGTTTAGCACATAATCTCACAAGCCCACCTATCCTGTGCAAGGTGACCCACACTAGGGGGCAGCTCATGGGTATGGAATGCTACCTTTTTATAAATTGTACCATAATGCACATATAAAAATTGTTTTATTTATTATTATCATTATTTTAGTGACATATTGACCTATATATATACACACAATTAAAGGAGTATTCTTTCTACTAAGACCCAGTGAGTGGTGCCTTCTAATTTTTGCAAGTATATCGTTTCCTGATGCGTACCCTAGGCACAAAAGGCAGTATTGGCCTTTACTTACTTTACCAGGAGTGCTTTTCCTTCCCTTCCTCAAATTATATATATATAGAATAGCAGGGGAGTGCACTCTCACTTAAGTCCAGCTACCAGGGTGCTAGTGAAGTACAATACAGGTAAACAAAAGACTTGCACTCTCTGGATTTTCCAAAAATTCTTGAAAAATCCAGAGAGTGCAAGTCTTTTGTTTACCTATATATATATATATATATATATACAGGGAGTGCAGAATTATTAGGCAAATGAGTATTTTGACCACATCATCCTCCTTATGCATGTTGTCTTACTCCAAGCTGTATAGGCTCAAAAGCCTACTACCAATTAAGCATATTAGGTGATGTGCATCTCTGTAATGAGAAGGGGTGTGGTCTAATGACATCAACACCCTATATCAGGTGTGCATAATTATTAGGCAACTTCCTTTCCTTTGGCAAAATGGGTCAAAAGAAGGACTTGACAGGCTCAGAAAAGTAAAAAATAGTGAGATATCTTGCAGAGGGATGCAGCACTCTTAAAATTGCAAAGCTTCTGAAGCGTGATCATCGAACAATCAAGCGTTTCATTCAAAATAGTCAACAGGGTCACAAGAAGCGTGGGGAAAAACCAAGGCGCTAAATAACTGCCCATGAACTGAGAAAAGTCAAGCGTGCAGCTGCCAAGATGCCACTTGCCACCAGTTTGGCCATATTTCAGAGCTGCAACATCACTGGAGTGCCCAAAAGCACAAGGTGTGCAATACTCAGAGACATGGCCAAGGTAAGAAAGGCTGAAAGACGACCACCACTGAACAAGACACACAAGCTGAAACGTCAAGACTGGGCCAAGAAATATCTCAAGACTGATTTTTCTAAGGTTTTATGGACTGATGAAATGAGAGTGAGTCTTGATGGGCCAGATGGATGGGCCCGTGGCTGGATTGGTAAAGGGCAGAGAGCTCCAGTCCGACTCAGACACCAGCAAGGTGGAGGTGGAGTACTGGTTTGGGCTGGTATCATCAAAGATGAGCTTGTGGGGCCTTTTCGGGTTGAGGATGGAGTCAAGCTCAACTCCCAGTCCTACTGACAGTTTCTGGAAGACACCTTCTTCAAGCAGTGGTACAGGAAGAAGTCTGCATCCTTCAAGAAAAACATGATTTTCATGCAGGACAATGCTCCATCACACGCGTCCAAGTACTCCACAGCGTGGCTGGCAAGAAAGGGTATAAAAGAAGAAAATCTAATGACATGGCCTCCTTGTTCACCTGATCTGAACCTCATTGAGAACCTGTGGTCCATCATCAAATGTGAGATTTACAAGGAGGGAAAACAGTACACCTCTCTGAACAGTGTCTGGGAGGCTGTGGTTGCTGCTGCACGCAATGTTGATGGTGAACAGATCAAAACACTGACAGAATCCATGGATGGCAGGCTTTTGAGTGTCCTTGCAAAGAAAGGTGGCTATATTGGTCACTGATTTGTTTTTGTTTTGTTTTTGAATGTCAGAAATGTATATTTGTGAATGTTGAGATGTTATATTGGTTTCACTGGTAAAAATAAATAATTGAAATGGGTATATATTTGTTTTTTGTTAAGTTGCCTAATAATTATGCACAGTAATAGTCACCTGCACACACAGATATCCCCCTAAAATAGCTATAACTAAAAACAAACTAAAAACTACTTCCAAAACTATTCAGCTTTGATATTAATGAGTTTTTTGGGTTCATTGAGAACATGGTTGTTGTTCAATAATAAAATTAATCCTCAAAAATACAACTTGCCTAATAATTCTGCACTCCCTGTATATATATATATATATATAAAAATACTGTATAGAAAAGAATCATATACCTAGTGGGTCACAATATACTCACTAAAAAGACAGGGAATTCAGCACTCATTAAAAATTACGGCCATCGTTTTATAAATTTGTTTATTTTCCTCAAATTAGATTGAGTTCACATCGTAGAAAAACCGTCATTAAGATGTCCCCATTTGCAAACCACATACACAGTATCAAAACATCAAAACATACTGTATATATAAAGAGAAAAAGAAAAAAGAAAAAGGAGTAAAAAAAGAAAGAAGATAAAGTGCATCAAGAAAAATCCCTAATACAAATAGACTGATCACAAAGGGTTATTCACACTGCAAGCTTAGATAGCATGGCATACACAGTAAAAATATATGGCCGTACCTCATAGCAACTACACCCCTACTGAACACAGGACCCCCTAAGTGAGACGGGAGCTATACCTGGACAGTATTAACATTGGGGATCCAAGTTGTTATTGGTTAATTGCCTTGCCAATAATACAACACACATTAGAGCCAGTAGTCATATAAAACATACTCAAATTGCATGGCAAATCAAAATGACGTGGAGGTGAAACGCGCATCGGCATTGGCTGACTTGATCACATGAGGGATTCACTGCAAGTAAGGATACCAGCGGAAGTTTGAAGCTGCAGCGAACACAGCATGAAGTGCTGATATCGACCCACAAGGTGTCACTAACTAGTATGTGAACTGGCTCTGCTGATGGCAGTATAGCTGACGTACTATAGGCAAGTAGAAAGAGTGGCATTAAGAACCGGGACTCTAATACTGAACGTCATTATAAACATCAAGTTGTGAGTACTATTTCAGACACTTATTCCCTGACAAAGAACAGCTCTCAATATTAATATGCATGTTGCTTAGAGATAACTCAGTGCAGATACTAAGACTTGCATGTCACGCCTTACTAATGTGCATATCAACTTTATGCTGTACTAATTTGCATGGCTTGTGGGGAATGAAAGTGTAAACTCTAGGATAATGGAACTGTTATTTATCAACCCAACAGTTGAAATATGCATTGCTTTTAATCTGGCTAAGGAGGAGGCTAAAACACTGTAAAGTCACAATACTAATAACAATACGTCAGAAGTGACTTGAATTGGAAAGTGAATTGCTACACACTATAGATCTATACAAGGGCTAAGATAATACACATTGGGGCCTATCTATCAAGCTCCGAATGGAGCTTGATGCCCCGTGTTTCTGGCGAGCCTGCAGGCTCACCAGAAACAGCAGATATGAAGCAGTGGTCACAAAGACTACTGCTCCATAACCTGTCTGCCTGCTCTGAGCAGGCGGACAGACATCACCGGAAATCAACCCAATTGAGTACGATCGGGTTGATTGACACCCTCCCTTCTGGCGGCCCATTGGCCGCAAGTCTGCAGGGGGTGGCATTGCACCAGCAGCTCTTGTCAGCTGCTGGTGCAATGCTGAATACGGTGAGAGTATTGCTCTCCGTATTCAGTGAGGTCTGGCAGACCTGATCCGCACTGTCGGATCAGGTCCGCCAGACTTTCTTAAAAAGAGGCCATTGTATCATTTGAAGAATTAATATGTGTCCTTGTATCCTATATTGCTATTGGCTATGATTTACATTGTATATTTGGCAAATAACCATACACAACTTAGATCCCCCTTCCATTATACTGTCCAGGTATAGCTCCCATACTATTAAGGGGGTCCTGTGTTCAGTAGGGGTGTAGTTGTAATAAGGCCATATATTTACATTTTGATTTGCCATGCAATTTGAGTATGTTTTATATGACTACTGGCTCTAATGTGTGTTGTATTATTGTCAATTAACCAATAACAACTTGGATCCCCAATGTCTCACTTAGGGGGTCCTGTGTTCAGTAGGGGTGTAGTTGCTATGAGGTACGGCCATATATTTTTACTGTGTATGCCATGCTATCTAAGCTTGCAGTGTGAATAACCCTTTGTGATCAGTCTATTTGTATTAGGGATTTTTCTTGATGCACTTTATCTTCTTTCTTTTTTTACTCCTTATTCTTTTTTCTTTTTCTCTTTATATATACAGTATGTTTTGATGTTTTGATACTGTGTATGTGGTTTGCTAATGGGGACATCTTAATGCTGTTTTTTCTACGGTGTGAACTTCATCTAATTTGAGAAAAATAAACAAATTTATAACATGATGGCCGTAATTTTTATTGAGTGCTGAATTCCCTGTCTTTTTAGTGAGTATATTGTGACCCACTAGGTATATGATTCTTTTCTATACTGTATTATATAAATTAATTTAAGGGTCTGCACCGAGTTCATAAACGACCGTGTCCATATACCTAGATGGTTATGCTATACAGAGATTATAAGTCAACCGTGACCTACTAGTTTACATATTTTGAAAAAAAAAATATATAAATATATTCTTCAATTTGGTATTTGTTTCATTTTTATATATTAAAGTAACCCCCCTTTTGAAACAAATGAAACAGAAAAGTATTGCAGCCAACTCTTTAAGACAATGGGTTAAACTGTAGCTGCCCAAACAATGAACTGTGGGCAATATTCCCTCCTATAACGGGTTTTGTGTAGCCCCAGAAATTAGTAAATTGTTGTCACACTACTCATTAGGTAATTAAGCCCATGTATTTGTACCAAAGTATGTCAATTTGAGTAGTAAATAGAGTTTTAAATTAATTGATAGTAATTCATTTTACTTGCAATTTGAGCTACAAATTTGATAATAATCTAAATTTATTTTGAGGTGTTATTTTTAGTTTACATGTGGTATAATGTTATTTGGCCAATTCCAACCATAATTGATCAGACCTACAAACATACATAAGTTTGGGCACCCCTGGATGAAACAAATAAATGCGGGGCGTCACATAATTTTAAGCATTTGTCACACAGGTTACAAACCAATAAAGGCTGAGAATAGGATATACATGTTTTTATTCTTGACTTTACAAAGGAACGTGGACTTTTGTGAGATTAATTGATCCTTCATCTATTACACTTTGTAGGACAAGAAATTGTATCTTGGACACCAAGAAGTCTTGAAGTTGCAGCACAGCTGGTGTTCCTGGGCAGATATCAAACGTCAAAAGGAGAAAAGAACCTGAAAAGAACAATAGAAGGAATTCAGAGCTTTCATTCCCACCCTAAGAGTTTCTCCTGACCTCTCTTCAATTTCACATTGTCCACAAACCAGACATTAAAAATTGAAAAATCTATTAAGGAGAAGCTAATTGCAGCTCTTGTACTGGGCAGGGGGGTACTCTCAAATCCACACAACAACAACAGGAAAAGCAAAGGACAAACTGGAAAGCTATAAATATTGCAAAGGAAAGACTGAGAACAAAGGGGGAGTTAATGAGCCCTGTTTTTGCAACATTAACCTCCATCTTACCATGCCATGAAAATAGAAACACCACAATGAAATAAAGATAGTGTCTTCCCTGTGAATTTCAGGCGTAATCGAACTCAATGCTTTCACTTTGCAGGGTCATTCAAAGAGCAGGTGAAGTGGGTGAAGATTAAGAAACATTAATATGTTAGTTTGTAGGTAAAATGATAGTAAAGATGGATGAAACCAAGAAATGTGACATATAATCTATGATCTGCATCAGGTGTCTTACTATACAAAGTTACCAAAACACTTATTGCTCTCAACAAATGGGCAATGATCTGTCAAGTGAAATTCATGTATACATTTATGTGTATGTCTAAGGGTAAATACAAGAGTCATATAGTAACTAATTCAGGCAGCAAAAGAGCAGTGTAAAAATGATGTTATGGAAATATGTATTGCTACCAAGCCAGAATGCATGCAAGTTAAAGAATTTACAAAGTAACAATAATATTTTACTTAGGTTCTGTAAAGTTACTAACAGAAATAGCATGATATTCAATATATATGATGCATGGAGATGAAAACCTCATCTACGTTTTAAAGAATAAAACCTAAGGACCACAGAGATATGACACAGAATTTTGTTAAACGGAGCATCTTATATGTCAAAAAGCAATAAACATTAAAAAAAATCTGACAAGCTAAAATATTGTTTCTAATATAGCTTGTTTTGTGCTTAGTAAATGATAGGCACACTATGGTGCACTGGTGAGGGGCACATAGCAGGGCACGTTAATAAGTCATTACCTTACAGATCCAGGGCAGCTGCTACCTTTGATGCTTTGGGGGTGTCACAGCAATGAATTGGGTGCATACCTAGAACTAGAATTTTGGATATTTTGCTCTTATGAAACTGTTTTTGATAGAAAATATACTATAATAACACTTTTTTTTAATCAATGCTTTTTATTACATTTATCACAAACAAACCGAACACAACGTCAATGCAGCAAAGCTTAAAGCATATGAGAAATAGTACAAATAGGAAGGAAAATTCCATAACAAGTTCTTGAAAACGCCATCGGCAGAGAGATGCATAGTGCACCTGTAAAAGTATTTCTACATACAGTATGCCCCATGTTACAGAGTCAAAGAAAAGCTCCTGAAGCATAAAACTAATCTCCAAAAATGACTTACACATTGAGAAAAAACCGAAGGAACAAATATCAAACAAAATCCTGTATTACATAAGAATGTTAGCACATTTTAATAGAAAATATACACAATATATAAACACATATCTAATAGAAAATATACACAATATATAAACACATATCTAATAGAAAATATACACTTCTATATAAACACATATCTAATAGAAAATATACACAATATATAAACACATATTTAATAGAAAATATACACAATATATAAACACATATCTAATAGAAAATATACACTTCTATATAAACACATATCTAATAGAAAATATACACAATATATAAACACATATTTAATATAAAAAATCTACTTCTATATAAACACATATCTAATAGAAAATATACACTTCTATATAAACACATATCTAATAGAAAATATACACAATATATAAACACATATTTAATAGAAAATATTTACTTCTATATAAACACATATTTAATATATAAACACATATTTAAAATGTGTTTAAGGAGTTTATAGGATTAAGACCCCTATAATCAATACATGGTCTTAACTCGCCACCCTTTTTCTTCACAAAGAAGAAGCCAGCCCCTGCAGGAGAGCAGGATTTGCGGATGATCCCCCGCGACAGAGCATCAGCAACATACTCCTCCATAGCACAACTCTCTGCAACAGACAGAGGGTACACCCGGCCCCGAGGAGGAATAGCTCCAGGTTGCAGGTCTATGGCACAATCGTAAGACCGGTGAGGAGGCAACGTACCGGTACGCACCTTGTCAAACACGTCTAGGAACTCTCGGTACTCCTCTGGCAATTGAGAAACCGAAGAAGTGCACAAGACTTTAACTGGTTTCCGAAGACAAGTGGAAGTACATTGCGGGGACCACGACAAAATTTCAGACCTGCGCCAGTCGAGACTAGGATTGTGCTTTTGGAGCCAGGGATAACCCAGAACAACCGGAAAATGTGGAGAGTTTATCACCTGGAACTGGAGGGTTTCAAAATGGAGAGCCCCAACAGCCATGGACAACGGAGCAGTTTCGTGAGTAACGAGTGCGGGCTGAAGGGGCCTGCCATCAATGGCCTCAATAGCAAGCGGAACGGATCGAGGCAAAACAGGAATGGAGTGCTTTGATACAAAAGCACTGTCAATGAAATAGCCCGCAGCACCGGAGTCAACAAGAGCCTGGGTGATTATGGAGGAGTCCACCCAGGAAAGGACAACCGTGACCAAAAGTTTCTTCTTAAGTGGTTCCGGGGACGAGGATAAACCACCCAAGGTATGCCCTCGACAGGACCTTAGGTGTGAGTGTTTCCCAGCCATGTAGAACAAGACTTCAAAAGGTGACCCTGTAACCCACAATAGAGGCAGAGCCCCTCCCTCCTCATAAAGGCCCTCTCCGCCGCGGAGAGACGCGTGAATCCCAGCTGCATCGGCTCAGCAGTACCTGGTGACTCAGGACCAGGAGGCATGGGAGGAGAGGGAGGCATGGGTGGGAATGAAAACGTAGGAGACAACGGAACAGGAGGCTTCCACAAGCGCTCCTTGAAAGAGGGCCTCTCTCTGAGTCTGATGTCAATTAGGATTAAAAAAAAAGACACCAATGCCTCGAAATCCTCTGGTAAATCTCTGGCAGCAACTTCATCTTTAATCGCATCAGAGAGCCCATGAAAGAAGGCGGCAACAAGGGCTTCATTGTTCCAACCTACCTCTGCGGCAAGCGTACGGAACTCAATAGCATACTGAGCAACAGATCTTGTACCTTGCTGAATGGACATGAGTCGTTTAGCAGCAGAGGAGGAGCAAGCAGGAACATAAAATACCCTTCGAAAGGAGGCCACAAATTCAGGGTAATTTGAAATCACAGGTTTATTAGTCTCCCACAACGGATTAGCCCAGGCAAGAGCTGTGTCAGAAAGTAACGAGATGAGAAATCCCACCTTAGCTCTGTCAGAGGGAAACGCCTGAGGTAACATCTCAAAGTAAATGCCCACCTGGTTCAAAAACCCTCTGCACTGAATAGTATCACCTCCATATCGCTGAGGTAGAGGTGCAGAACTGGACATGCTCCTGGTAGGCATAGGTGCAGCAGCGGAAACAGGAGCAGCCATAACTTGCGGGACACTTTGGTCCAAATGTGCAGTGCGAGTCAGCAGGGTTTGCAGGGCTAGTGCAAATTGATCCAAGCGGTGATCCTGAACATCCATCCTGGAAATGATGGCAGATAAAGGTGCATTATTAGCACCATCAGGATTCATGGCGCCAGGAATCAGACTGAGACAAGAAGTGCAAAAATAATCACACCTTTATTAATAGCAAAAAATAATAAAAAGTCCACAAGTCAAATAACAAGCCAGGAATCAAAACCAGAGCTGGTAGTCAGACGAGCCGAGTCAGGAGCCAAAGCGAATAGTCAGACAAGCCGGAATCAGGAACAAGGAAAACAGCAGAGTCAGGAACAAGCCAGGGATCAGGAACCAGGATGGACATCAGGCAGCCAGGTAATACACAGGTCTGAGACAATGCAAAGGCAAAGCATACTGAACAGAGGATCATCAAAGCAGGGGTGTGTTCAGAACAAAAGTCCCCAAGTGCTCTAAACGTGTATCAAAGCACATAAACATGGGGGATACAGGTCCCAATAATCTGTGTATCAATATTCTGGACCTAGGTCAGTTAAGAAAGTCACTCAAATTGGTACAGAGTCCATTGTCCCATGGAAAAGGTGTAATCCCGTTCAAAGTGTTAAAGTATGTCCCAGAGCCTAATAGTCACGGGTGGAAATGCCAGTTCACAATGTAATTGGATCAACTCTTACCCTCCACTATGTTGGTGGGGTGCCTGGGAACACTTCCGTACTTCTCCTCGAATGGGTCGATGAAACCCTTCCTAGGGGGTGCAGTCTGTGTTTCCCTTCTCGGCGTGCTTCAGAGAGATCCAGCGTAGAGACGTATCCTTACTGCGTCACCCGTGACGTTACTTAGGCTGAACCAACTGGTATTTCCTGGGGGGGAGGTATAAGCCAGAGGGACAGGGAGCCGGTTCTGTATTCCAAGAGTGGCTAAAGCAGGTAGCTGGTGCAAAGAAGCGGTAAGCCCAACCGCTGAGGAAACATAAAGTCAGAAGAAAATATGCACCAATGAGGCGTAGTATCTGCTGCAGTAAAAAATGTTTATTGTACAATCCGAAAGTAATGTACAGACAAAGTCACAGTGGAGAACGCCTGACGCGTTTCGCGCATGCGTAGATGCGCTTCATCGGAGGCTCCGATGAAGCGCATCTACGCATGCGCGAAACGCGTCAGGCGTTCTCCACTGTGACTTTGTCTGTACATTACTTTCGGATTGTACAATAAACATTTTTTACTGCAGCAGATACTACGCCTCATTGGTGCATATTTTCTTCTGACTTTATACTGAACAGAGGCCCTTTAAATAATAAGTGATGACATCACAATTCTGAGACTGCATCCTGTCTCACATGGATGATGCACACCAGTCTGGCCATAAAAGGAAGTGCAGGAATTGAGCAGCATCCCCCACAATGCACCATAGTCAGGAAGAGAGGTGAGTAAAATGGCTGCCAGCAGCACATGGCAAACACAACAGGGAAAAAACCCTGACACTGTGTCACAAACAGGTCTGGACTTAGTAAGATGGAACTTCATTTTCATAGTATATCACATAACAAATGCTCCCCACAATGCCAAAGGGGCCACTCTTGGACCCATCTAATCTAATGAAGTTGGGCTGTAGTATATAGGGGGGAAGTGGATTCAGCGGGCAAAAGCTGCTCTAAGTAGTGAGGATGGTGGAGGGGGGTGGAGCCTTCTAGAATGGTAGAGTGAAGTAATGAGGGGAGTGAGAGGAGGACATGTAGTAATGATAGCAGGGTGGTTTCATCTTATGGTAGGCATCTGTGGGAAGGTAGGGGCACAGCGAGTCATTTACACTAAGTCTATACAATGTGCTATCTGTACCATAGTTTCCATCAGAGTAAAAACATTGCAAGCTAATATATGTTATAACAGTACAGATCTTAAAATTAGAAATCATGAATTTGTTATAGTAGCATTCAGAGCATAGTACATATCTACACAGATTTAAACTTAACAATATCTATAGAAACAAAATAAGTCAACACAGTGATTTATTATGGTTAAACATCTGGAGTAAAATAGTTAATAAAGGGCTCATATTTTGCTGAACCTGACAACTATGAGCTGGACATATAGACTTATAATAACTATGAGATATTATTGGCGAGGATCACTAAAGTTGAAGTAAGCCGCACTTGCGTTCTTTGTTCAACTTCAAGTGTGTAGGTCATGATGATATATATAACGGTAATTTAATAAAAATATAATAACCTATATGGGATATATATATATATATATATATATATATACACTGTATATACTGTAACTCTCACCAGCAAATTAGATTTCTCAACTTAGTTTTAGGGTAGAGATAAACTTGTGTTGTCAGGAAGGATCTGAGCATGAAGTATAGACAGGAATTATGTACGGGAATACTACAAGAATCTAGCCGCCTCACACTAATTCAGTCCCACTTTGGGGTCCACCTAGGGACTATATATATAAAACCGACATTAGTGACTCCAATACGGATATAAACTAATGAGTACAGGTAATAGTACAGGTATTTCTATAAGTGGGAGATATATAATCAAAGAAGTGACTACTGTCATTCATCTAAATAAAGATGGCTAGGTGCCCAAAAATGCAAGTATAACAGTCAGAAAAAACTATTCTAGTAGATTGTTATCATCTCAACACTGTAAAAAAATTGTAAAACCCCTCTTTTTGGTGTATGTTTATCCAAGTTCAAGTGTCCTACAGCTGACCTACCTCATCCTCATATAGAGGTTATAAGAAAATGGTTAAGGTTACTACAGACAACGCAGTGTTGCCTAGGTGGTCCCAATATTTACATTTAGTTAGGACACCATAATGAGATCTGAAATAATACAAATCTACTTAACACTCAATACATGCAAAGAAGGCTGTTCAGAGTGATAACGGAAGATACATAAATAAATCATATGTTCTCTTAATATTAGCCCATGAGGTATCAACTATTACAGGCTGACCTAATCCCCATCATGTCTCCGTGAGATAATGTATAATGTGAGTTAGTAGAAGACCTTAGACGGATGACAGGCCAGGCAATATATTATTGCATGTACAATAACCTAATTTCTAAGGGTCTCTTATGCAGGGTTATCCAGAAAACATTGGAGGAATATAACTGAAAATAAAGAGCGAAAGTAGCTAAGTGCAACTGGTGAACAATATATCTAGAGAAGAATAAATTCAAAACAGACATCCATCATGAGTTCTATATACATCTGTCTTGCAGTTATATGCCCTGTCGCCAATATTCAAGATTTGGGCAAGAGAGATGGCGAAGCATTTAATATAAAGTTACCCAACACCAGATCTAAGTTTCAAGGGTACAGGTGCTGCTGAGTGGCTCTGCCCAAAAGCCGAACTGTCACCTCGAAAGTTGACCCTCCAATTCTGCAGGATAGGTCCGGCTGCAATCAGTGATCCGTATGCGTGTGGTTTCCCCTCCTGATCCTTTAACACAAGCAGGTTTCCAGACACGTACTTGCGGTGCCAGGTAGGACCAGCACTAATGCTAAAATCGTGGAGGTTCACATAGTGATCAGAGTCCGGTTCAGGTCCCATCAAGTGTAAGGCAGCTTTGAGGAGATGGCTATCGGAGTAAGGTGCTTTCCCATCAAGCAACCAATATCCTGATCTCTCCCATGAGCGAACCGCATCCTCCGGTGTATGGAAAGCCGAAATAGAGAAAGTTACGGGCATCTGGTATGACAGTGCTGTTGCAGCACCTTGTTGTGCAGCGATAGGAGTTGAATGTATTTGTATGTGAGCCTGAAGTTCCTCCCGCCCCGCCATTACCACTGCAGATGCCTCTGTGCATTCAGAGCCGTATCGTATAACGGTCTTCAGGCTTTCAAATTGGCTTGCAATGCGGTGATCGATTTTCGTAAGAAGGGCTCTTATTTCGTAGTAATAATCCTCCATTATGAGAGATTTGAGCTAATGATCCTAAGCTGATTGTAATTGTAAGAGGGATACGGCCTGCAAAATATTGGTTGTTACCGCATGGCTTCATGCAGGAGCATATATTGTCCTCAAATCTTTGGAAATGGTGCGTTTCTGGTTCTTGTGGGGCTTAAGGCATGTATCTGGGGTCACTATCATGAGAGGAAAAAGGAGTTTCAGGATTTATCTTTATAAATTAATCCATAAAGTCTTGTCCAAAAGCCAGGAGCTTCTTAGGAACATGTCTGGACCCCTTGGTAGTTGGCTCCTCCCCCACAAACACATATTTAATAAAAAAAATACACTTTATATAAACAAACAATTAAAGTGAATGTAAACTTTCACGAATGAAAGCCCTGTTTTTAAAAATACTATTAAAAACAGGGGCACTTTCATTCATGAAATAATACACTGAAGCCGTTCTTTTAAAATACTTACCTTTTATTCCTAGCAAGCGTGGAATACCGGAGCAGAGATTCCTCCGCCCCCAGGACTTCTCTTCTTACTTCAGAAATGACAAATCCGGCTACCTCCAATCATGGCGTGGCCTCAGGCAATGTTTTCTCTGGGGGGGGGGGGAGTAGGGTGACCACGTGTCCCGTATTGCCCGGGACAGTCCCGCATTTCAATGGTCTGTCCCTGCTCCCGGGTACCTTCATTCATTGTCCCGGACTGGAGTGAAACTGAGAAACTGACAGCACACTGACAGCAGTGACGTCACAGCCGCGCGGATTGACTCACTCTCACTAAGACTCTAGTAGGGCTAGGTGCCGGCTTCCCACAGCGCAGATCATGAGAGTGTTAAGACCCCTCCTAGAAGACATCCCCACTATCCCAGGGTGCCAGACTCCAGACCACAGGCGCCGCCAGTGGCCAGTAAATTGAGGGAGCCGCTTCCGGATTGGAATCTGGATACTAATTTCATTGTGGTTGCCACCACAGCTCTAGTCTAGCTAGCCTTTACTACTGTCTATGTAATGCGATGCAACAAGCGTGGACCCGGAGTCGGACTGTGGACATCGGTGGAGTTGAGAGAGAGAGAGAGACCGGTGGAGTCAGTGCTGTGCCTGCCCTAGACATTTGGACTGCAGCAGCGGAGCTAAGCGTGCCGTGCAGACAAAGACCTCTATTGCCATTCTCCACAATCGCCAAGTTGCAGTGCGGTGTGTAACAGTATGTTATGTTCTAATCTAAGTTACTATTAATAATATATGGAGAAAAAAAACTTAGTAGGAGAATAAAACTCTGCGGTCACATTAGAGAATGTGACCGCAGAATTTTATTCCCCTACTAAGTTTTCTTTTCTCCATATATTATTAGTCTATACTATCAGACTACAATGGGATAAAAAGGCAATTTTTTAAAATTTATTCTAGCTCAATATCTACCTTTTTCTGTGGGAAGTGTTGCTTTTCAAAAAATTATAGAAGATTGGCCAAAGAGAAGGCTTACCTCCCATGCGCTCCTGCTAAACTGCATAACTTCATACTTCATTGTTTAGCAAAGGCATAGGAGAACGTCAGGCACTATACTACAATAATTAAAACACAATTAATTGTAATCTATCAATATGTGCACAATAACATATTGATAGATTACAATTATTTGTGTTTTAATTAAAAGGACATGAAAGCTGTGCATTTCAAATTTAAATACAAAAATGTTTCGATAATACGTTTGCACATGTATTTATTTTGAAAAAATATCCCAACTTTTGTAATAACTTTTTTTTTTCCACACACTGCTGTTACAGCATTATGCCTCATGCACTGTTTCAAGTGCCTGATGTGGGATTATTGCAAACATTCACATTGAAAAGACAATGCATATTAATACATGTAGTGGGTATTAACAAATCCAGTGATATTTTCAAAAACAAGCACCTTTTTTTATTGGGGCGGGGCCTCGCTGAGGGGGGTGCTGGGGGGGGTGTCCCTGAATGGCAGTCTGGATATGTGGTCACCCTAGGGGGGAGCCGTTATTGGAGGAAAAGACTACCTGGAGGCGGGGGAATCACTGCTCAGGTGTTCCACGCTTGCTAGGAATAAAAGGTAAGTATTTTAAAAGAATGGCTTCAATGTAAACTTTCATGAATGAAAGTGCCCCTGTTTTTTATAGTATTTTTATTCATTTGTGAAAGTTGACATTCACTTTAATAGAAAATATTCACTTCTATATAAACACATATCTAATAGAAAATATACGCGTCTGTATAAACACATATCTAAAAGCAAAATATACACTTTTATATAAACACATATCTAATAGAAAATATACGCTTCTGTATAAACACATATCTAATAGCAAAATATACACTTTTATATAAACACATATCTAATAGAAAATATACACTTTTATATAAACACATATCTAATAGAAAATATATGCTTCTGTATAAACACATATCTAATAGCAAAATATACACTCTATACAAACACATATCTAATAGAAATTATTCACTTCTATATAAACACATATCTAATAACAAAATATACACTCTATACAAACACATATCTAATAGAAAATATTCACTTCTATATAAACACATATCTAATAGCAAAATATACACTCTATACCAGTGCTTTCCAAACTGTGTGTCGGCAGTAGTGTGTAGGTGTGTCCCTGCTTCAGCACAAATTTGTTTAAATTATTATTATTTTTTTTAAATAGTTTTTTGGTTTCTGACTTTCCACCTGCTTGCTACGCATATAACATGGTTGACACGTGATTGATACCTAGTGGGTCACAGATCATCTTAACCAATTGGCACAGCTCAGTGGGAACTGAGACTATTACCATTGGCGGATTTGGCGGCACATTGGCTCCTGACTGCACTTGTAGTGTCCTTAATTGGCTCGTGACTGCAAGTGTAGCCAGTCAGTGGGATAGCAGTGTGTTTGCAGCGCGGGCAGTAGTCAGTCAGACTCGCAGAGCTCTGAGGGTAGCAGCTTAAACGCTGAGCTGAAGTCAGAGTAATTTTTTTGCAGCTAGCTCCCAGTAGTGCATTGCTGCTCCTGCTCTTGATATACGGATAGGAAGTGGAAGCTTAAAAATGCTTGATGATGAAATGTGAGTGTCTTTATCTAATATTCCACCAAATATTCAGACACTGTGTTCATCCCATCAACCTCATACATCCCATTAAAATAGTAAGTAGCTATTGGTGTTATTAAACTTTTTTTAATTCTTGCACATAGATACTGTTACTTGTAAATACATTTTATTATTATATCATTTATGTTTGTGTCCGTATCTCTTAAAACAAGTTAGTTTAACCTCCTGTTTGCTAGTACAACTGAATTACTGTTTCGTGAAATGATGTAGGTCTACAAAGTGTGTCACCAACATGAGAAGTTTGGAAAGCTCTGCTCTATACAAACACATATCTAATAGAAAATATTCACTTCTATATAAACACATATCTAATAGCAAAATATACACAATATATAAACACATATCTAATAGAAAATATTCACTTCTATATAAACACATACACCTAGATTACGAGTTTTGCGTTACGGTTTAAACGCTGAAAAAAATAGCAATTTCAGCGTAAAAACAGTAACGCAGCCATTACGAGTCATCTCGGTATAGCTATACAGCAAGCATTTTAGCCTGTAACGCAACTTCAGTACCGCACGCAAAAAAAACGTAATTTATGTAATAACTTACCTGATAAATTAATTTCTTTCGTGCAAGTGGCAAGAGTCCATGAGCTAGTGACGTATGGGATATACATTCCTACCAGGAGGGGGCAAAGTTTCCCAAACCTTAAAATGCCTATAAATACACCTCCCACCTCATTCATACCTTCGTTTAACATGTAGCCAAGAAGTGAGGTGTAAAAGAAGGAGTAAAAAGCATACAAAAAGAGGAACTGGAAAAAATAAAGTGCTTTATACAAAAAATCATAACCACAAAAAATAGGGTGAGTCTCATGGACTCTTGCCACTATAAAAGAAATGAATTTATCAGGTAAGTTCTTACATAAATGATGTTTTCTTTCATGTAAGTGGCAAGAGTCCATGAGCTAGTGACGTATGGGATATAAAACCTAAGATGTGGAAAACCACGAGTCACTAAAGAGGGAGGGAAAAAATAGCAGCTAAATCTGCTGAGAAATTAAATCCAAAATAATTAAGTTTTCTTTTTAAAAATTTCAAAAAAACTAAAATCAAAGGGCATTAGAATCAAACTGAGACAACTGCCTGAAGAACCTTTCTAACAAAGGCTGCTTCCGAGGAAGCAAACACATAAAAATGGTAAAATTTAGTAAAAGTATGCAAAGAAGACCAAGTTGCTGCTTTGCAAATTTGATCAACTGAAGCTTCATTCTTAAAAGCCCAAGAAGTGGCAACTGATCTAGTAGAATGAGCTGTAATTCTCTGAGGCGGAGACTGCTCCGCCTCCAAATAAGCTTTCTGAATCAAAAATTTCAACCAAGATGCTAAAGAAATGGCAGAGGCTTTCTGGCCTTTCCTGGAACCAGAAAAACAAAACAAATAGACTAGAAGACTTTCTGAAATCTTTAGTAGCCTCAACATAATATTTCAAAGCTCTTACCACATCCAAAGAATGTAGAGACCTTTCAAGAGTATTCTTAGGATTAGGACACAAGGAAGGAACAACAACTTCAAATTTAAATGAAGTCCGCAAAACAGCTTTATCTTGATGGAAAATCAGATAAAGAGACTCACAAGAGAGAGCAGACAATTCGGAAACTCTTCTAGCAGAAGAGATAGCCAAAAGAAATAACACTTTCCAAGAAAGTAGTTTAATATCCAAAGAATGCATAGGCTCAAAAGGAGGAGCCTGCAAAATCTTAAAAACCAAATTGAGACTCCAAGGAGGAGAAATTGATTTAACAACAGGTTTGATACAAATCAAAGCCTAAGCAAAACAGTAAATGTCAGGAAGTTTAGCAATCTTACTATGAAATAAGACAGAAAGAGCAGACATTTGTCCTTTCAAAGTATTTGCAGACAACCCCTTATCTAAACCATCCTGAATAAACTGTAAAATCCTAGGAATTCTGAAAGAATGCCAGGAATAATTATGAGTGGAACACCATAAAATATAGATTTTCCAAACTCGATGATACATTTTACTTGAAACAGACTTACGAGCCTGTATCATAGTGCTAAACACTGAGTTAGAGAAACCTCTATGACTAAGCACTAAGCGTTTAATTTCCATGCCTTCAAATTTAGAGATTTGAGATCCTGAGGAAAAAACGGCCCTTGAGACAGAAGGTCTGGCCTTTAAGGAAGTGGCCAAGGCTGGCAACTGGACATCCGGACAAGATCTGCATACCAAAACCTGTGAGGCCATGATGGTGCTATCAGAAACACATGAGATTGTTCCATTATGATATTGGAGATCACTCTTGGAAGAAGAACCAGAGGAGGAAAAAGCCGGTTGGTAAAACCAAGGAACTGCTAAGGCATCCACCATCTCCGCCTAAGGATCCCTGGACCTGGAAAGGTATCTAGGAAGCTTTTTGTTTAGACGAGAGGCCATCAGATCTATTTCTGGAAGACCCCACATCTGTACAAGATGAGAAAACACATCTGGATGGAGAGACCAATCCCCTGGATGTTAAGTCTGAAGGCTGAGATAATCCGCTTCCCAATTGCCTATATCTGGGATATGAATTGCAGATATTTGACAAGAGTTGGATTCCGCCCAAGAAAGTATCCAAGATACTTCTTTTATTGCTGAAGGACTGCGAGTCACTCCTTGATGATTGACATATGCCACTGTTGTGATATTGTCTGTTTGAAAACAAATGTAAAGTTCTCTCTTCAATAGAGGCCACTCCTGAAGAGCTCTGAAAGAGTTCTAAAATATTGATTGGTAACCTCACCTTTTGAAGTTTCCAAACCCCTTGTGCTGTCAGAGACTCCCAGATAGTTTCCCAACCTGTAAGACTTGCATCTGTTGTGATCACAGTCCAGATAGGACGAACAAATAGGGCCCCTTGAATAATAAGGTGATGGTCCAACCACCAAGTCAGAGAGAGTTGAGTGCTGGGATTTAAGTATATCAGTTGTGATATCTGAGTATAATCCCTGCACCATTGGTGCAACATGCAAAGCTGTAAAGGCCTCATATGAAGACGAGCAAAGGGGATCGTGTCCGATGCTGCAATCATGAAACCTAAAACTTCCAGGCACATAACCATTGAAAGGGAATGATAGAGACTGAAGGTTTAGACAAGCTAAAATTAACTTAATTTGTTTCTTGTTTGTCTGAGAAAAAGTCATGGACACTGAATCTATCTGGAAACCTAAAAAGGTGACCCTTGTCTGAGGAATCAAGAAACTATTTTGTAAATTGATCCTCCAACCATGTCTTTGAAGAAACCACACTAGTTGTTTCATGTGAGATTCTGCTAAATGAAAAGACTGAGCTAGTACCAAGATATCGTCCAAATAAAGAAACACAGCAATACCCTGCTCTCTGATTACAGATAGAAGGGCACCGAGAACTTTTGAAAAGATTCTCAGAGCTGTCACTAGGCCAAACGGAAGAGCGACACATTGATAATGCTTCTCTAAAAAAGAGAATCTCAGAAAACGATAGTGGTCTGAATGAATCGGAATATGAAGATAAGCGTCCTGTAAGTCTGAGTTGACATGAAATGACCTTGCTGAACAAAAGGCAGAATAGACCTTATAGTCACCATCTCAAAAGTTGGGACTCTTACAAAATGATTTAGAAATTTCAGATCCAGAATTGGTCTGAACGAACCTTCTTTCTTTGGGACAATAAATAGATTTGATTAAAAACCCAAACCCCGTTCCTGCAGAGGAACTGGAACAATCACCCCTGAAAGCTCCAGGTCTGAAACGCATTTGCAAAAAGCCTGAGCCTTCACAGGGTTTGTTGGAACATGAGAAAGAAAGAATCTTCCCATGGGAGGTCTTATTCTGAAACCTATTTGATACCTATTCGATTAGGAGCTTTAAATTTACCCTTAGATTTCTTATCTTGAGGCAGAAAAACTCCCTTTCCCCCGGTGATAGTGGAGATAATAGAATCCAATTGAGAACCAAATAAATCATTACCCTGAAATGATAGAGATAGTAATCTAGATTTAGACACCATATTAGCATTCCAAGATTTAAGCCATAAAGCTCTTCTAGAAAGAATAGCTAAAGACACAGATTTAATATCAATCTTAATGACATCAAATATTGCATCACAAATAAAATGATTTGCATGTTGAAGTAAAAGAACAATGCTAGACAATTCAGGATCTATTAACTGTTGAGCTAAACTGTCCAACCAAAAAGTTCAAGTAGCAGCAACATCAGCTATAGAAATGGCAGGTCTAAGAATATAGCCAGTATGTAAATATACTTTTCTAAGATAAGATTCAATCTTCCTATCTAAAGGATCCTTAAAAGAAGTACTAGCTTCCATTTGGATAGTAGTATGTTTGGCCAAAGTAGAAATAGCCCCATCGACCTTAGGGACTTAGAGAAACACCAGTTATGAAGCAGCGGTCACAAAGACCGCTGCTCCATAACCTGTCCGCCTGCTGTGAGCAGGTGGACACACATCGCTGGAAATCAACCCGATCGAGTATGATTGGGTTGATTGACACCCCCCTGCTGGTGGCCCATTGGCCACGAGTCTGCAGGGGCGGCGTTGCACCAGCAGCTCTTGTGAGCTGCTGGTGCAATGCTGAATACGGCTAGCGTATTGCTCGCCGTATTCAGCGATGTCTGTCGGACCAGGTCCGACAGACATTGATAACTAGGGGCCATAGCCTTCTCTATGGCTGCAGCAATATAATCTGTAATATCTACAGGAATATCATGTACATAGACTGTGAAGGTTTAACAGTAGATGTATTTGTACTTATAGAAACATTATCAGCATGTAATAGTTTTTCATAACAAGTGCCACATATTTGAGCTGGAGAAGTAAGATCAGCTAATTTACAACATGCACACTTAGCTTTGATGGAGAGAAAAGAAGGGTGACTCCTAGTGCAGATCATGGAGGTATTCTTGACCCCGTATACAGAACCCAAAGAATAAGGGTACTCACATTTAGTAGCACACCCAATGGTGCAAATGACACAAACTGGACTGTTGTAGTGGCCCAGTACACATAGCCATTAGGCTCCAAGGTGTATGAGCTCCAAGTGGTCTTGGATATAAAAAGTATAAAAAGAGACTCCAATAGTGCTTTGTTAGATGAAATGTACTTTTATAAGTTAAAAAGGTACAGAAAATATACAATATAATGGTTAAAACCAACAGTATTAGCACACCTGGGAGCCTAATGGTTATGTGTACTGGGTCACTACAACCGTCCAGTTTGTGTGATTTGCACCATTGGGTGCGCTACTAAATGTGAGTACCCTTATTCTTTTGGTTCTGTATACGGGGTCAAGAATCTCTCACTGATCTGCACTAGGAGTCGCCCTTCTTTTCTCTCCATCATAGATTTCTGAATCCAGCCTTAATTCTGGAAGCAGCAGCCCACATTTGTGCATAGTATACTGGGACACTATGAGTTCTCAGGCCGGTTTCCTAGGCATTATCTTTGCCTTCTCACATTGTGAGTATAATTCTACAAACAATATTACATCATACCATTTATTGGCTACACTAGGAGGCGCCCGTTTTCTTTTTTATCGTTTCAACACTTAGCTTTAATAGAATTGTGTTCAGGCAGCTTAGTTCATAAAGTAACATCAGAGGCAGGGTCAGTCTGTGACATCTTGCAAAATGCAACAAAAAAGAAAAAATAACATTTAAACAAAATATCCAATTTCCTCAAATAGCAGTTTCAAGAATGGGAAAAAATGCTTATGGTAAATTTTTTTATACAAAAGTAAAATCAAAAGCAAGCAACCTAGCCCTCTAAGATCAAATGAGAGCAGAGAGCAAAAAGAGTGAGAGACTTATATAACAAATTTAAGGTGCCAAAAATGGCACAAATGGCGAGCAAAAATCTTTTGGCGGCAAAGATAATTGTTGTGACCCGAGTCATAACAGGCGCGACTTCGTGCCAAAAAACCTTGCGACAAGAAAGTTGCAAGAAATGACGTGACTCGCGTCATGGCAGACGCGACTTCGCGGCAAAAATCTTTGTGCCAAAAATGTCGCAATAAAAAGTAACATTCTGTGTCATCGCGAGCCTAAGCCCGCAACATTTTTGAAAAAAACAGACTTCAAGTTATAATTAACTGAAACCCCAGGTAAGCCTAAAACCCCTATAAACATAATTCCCAAACTGAAACTGTTTAGAGTACAAAGGGAAATACACAGACCTGACTCATGGCAAATATATACAATATACCTTTAAAACTTTATAACATAAAGCACAAACCATAGCTGAGAATGTCTTAAAAAATTATATATACTTACCAGAAGACACCCATCCACATAAAGCAGACAGCCAAACCAGTACTGAAACATATCAGCAGAGGTAATGGTAGAGGAGTATATAGCACAGCCAAACCAGTACTGAAATATATCAGCAGAGGTAATGGTAGAGGAGTATATAGCACAGCCAAACCAGTACTGAAACATATCAGCAGAGGTAATGGTACAAGAGTATATAGCACAGCCAGTACTGAAACATATCAGCAGAGGTAATGGTAGAGGAGTATATAGCACAGCCAAACCAGTACTGAAACATATCAGCAGAGGTAATGGTACAAGAGTATATAGCACAGCCAAACCAGTACTGAAACATATCAGCAGAGGTAATGGTAGAGGAGTATATAGCACAGCCAAACCAGTACTGAAACATATCAGCAGAGGTAATGGTACAAGAGTATATAGCAGACAGCTAAACCAGTACTGAAACATATCAGCAGAGGTAATGGTAGGGGAGTATATAGCATAGCCAAACCAGTACTGAAACATATCAGCAGAGGTAATGGTAGAGGAGTATATAGCACAGCCAAACCAGTACTGAAACATATCAGCAGAGGTAATGGTACAAGGGTATATAGCACAGCCAGTACTGAAACATATCAGCAGAGGTAATGGTAGAGGAGTATATAGCACAGCCAATACTGAAACATATCAGCAGAGGTAATGGTAGAGGAGTATATAGCACAGCCAAACCAGTACTGAAACATATCAGCAAAGGTAATGGTACAAGAGTATATAGCACAGCCAGTACTGAAACATATCAGCAGAGGTAATGGTACAAGAGTATATAGCACATCCAGTACTGAAACGTATCAGCAGAGGTAATGGTAGAGGAGTATATAGCACAGCCAAACCAGTACTGAAACATATCAGCTGAGGTAATGGTACAAGAGTATATAGCACAGCCAAACCAGTACTGAAACATATAAGCAGAGGTAATGGTACAAGAGTATATAGCACAGCCAAACCAGTACTGAAACATATCACCAGAGGTAATGGTACAAGAGTATATAGCACAGCCAAACCAGTACTGAAACATATCAGCAGAGGTAATGGTACAAGAGTATATAGCAGACAGCTAAACCAGTACTGAAACATATCAGCAGAGGTAATGGTACAAGAGTATATAGCAGACAGCTAAACCAGTACTGAAACATATCAGCAGAGGTAATGGTACAAGAGTATATAGCACAGCCAAACCAGTACTGAAACATATCAGCAGAGGTAATGGTACAAGAGTATATAGCAGACAGCTAAACCAGTACTGAAACATATCAGCAGAGGTAATGGTAGAGGAGTATATAGCACAGCCAAACCACTACTGAAACATATCAGCAGAGGTAATGGTACAAGAGTATATAGCACAGCCAAACCAGTACTGAAACATATCAGCAGAGGTAATGGTACAAGAGTATATAGCAGACAAATAAACCAGCACTGAAACATATCAGCAGAGGTAATGGTACAAGAGTATATAGCAGACAGCTAAACCAGTACTGAAACATATCAGCAGAGGTAATGGTACAAGAGTATATAGCACAGCCAAACCAGTACTGAAACATATCAGCAGAGGTAATGGTACAAGAGTATATAGCAGACAAATAAACCAGCACTGAAACATATCAGCAGAGGTAATGGTACAAGAGTATATAGCAGACAGCTAAACCAGTACTGAAACATATTAGCAGAGGTAATGGTACAAGAGTATATAGCAGATAAATAAACCAGTACTGAAACATATCAGCAGAGGTAATGGTAGAGGAGTATATAGCAGACAGCTAAACCAGTACTGAAACATATCAGCAGAGGTAATGGTAGAGGAGTATATAGCAGACAGCTAAACCAGTACTGAAACATATCAGCAGAGGTAATGGTAGAGGAGTATATAGCAGACAGCTAAACCAGTACTGAAACATATCAGCAGAGGTAATGGTACAAGAGTATATAGCAGACAGCTAAACCAGTACTGAAACATATCAGCAGAGGTAATGGTACAAGAGTATATAGCAGACAGCTAAACCAGTACTGAAACATATCAGCAGAGGTAATGGTACAAGAGTATATAGCAGATAAATAAACCAGTACTGAAACGTATCAGCAGAGGTAATGGTACAAGAGTATATAGCAGATAAATAAACCAGTACTGAAACGTATCAGCAGAGGTAATGGTACAAGAGTATATAGCAGACAGCTAAACCAGTACTGAAACGTATCAGCAGAGGTAATGGTACAAGAGTATATAGCAGTCAGCTAAACCAGTACTGAAACATATCAGCAGAGGTAATGGTACAAGAGTATATAGCAGACAGCTAAACCAGTACTGAAACATATCAGCAGAGGTAATGGTAGAGGAGTATATAGCAGACAGCTAAACCAGTACTGAAATGTATCAGCAGAGGTAATGGTACAAGAGTATATAGCAGACAGCTAAACCAGTACTGAAACATATCAGCAGAGCTAATGGTACAAGAGTATATAGCAGACAGCTAAACCAGTACTGAAACATATCAGCAGAGGTAATGGTAGAGGAGTATATAGCAGACAGCTAAACCAGTACTGAAACATATCAGCAGAGGTAATGGTAGAGGAGTATATAGCAGACAGCTAAACCAGTACTGAAACATATCAGCAGAGGTAATGGTACAAGAGTATATAGCAGATAAATAAACCAGTACTGAAACATATCAGCAGAGGTAATGGTACAAGAGTATATAGCAGACAGCTAAACCAGTACTGAAACATATCAGCAGAGGTAATGGTACAAGAGTATATAGCAGACAGCTAAACCAGTACTGAAACATATCAGCAGAGGTAATGGTACAAGAGTATATAGCAGACAGCTAAACCAGTACTGAAACGTATCAGCAGAGGTAATGGTACAAGAGTATATAGCAGACAGCTAAACCAGTACTGAAACATATCAGCAGAGGTAATGGTACAAGAGTATATAGCAGACAGCTAAACCAGTACTGAAACATATCAGCAGAGGTAATGGTAGAGGAGTATATAGCAGACAGCTAAACCAGTACTGAAACATATCAGCAGAGGTAATGGTACAGGAGTATATAGCAGACAGCTAAACCAGTACTGAAACGTATCAGCAGAGGTAATGGTACAGGAGTATATAGCAGACAGCTAAACCAGTACTGAAACGTATCAGCAGAGGTAATGGTACAAGAGTATATAGCAGACAGCTAAACCGGTACTGAAACATATCAGCAGAGGTAATGGTACAGGAGTATATAGCAGACAGCTAAACCAGTACTGAAACATATCAGCAGAGGTAATGGTACAAGAGTATATAGCAGACAGCTAAACCAGTACTGAAACATATCAGCAGAGGTAATGGTACAAGAGTATATAGCAGACAGCTAAACCAGTACTGAAACGTATCAGCAGAGGTAATGGTACAAGAGTATATAGCAGACAGCTAAACCAGTACTGAAACATATCAGCAGAGGTAATGGTACAAGAGTACATAGCAGGCAGCTAAACCAGTACTGAAACGTATCAGCAGAGGTAATGTTAGAGGAGTAAATAGCAGACAGCTAAACCAGTACTGAAACGTATCAGCAGAGGTAATGGTACAAGAGTATATAGCAGACAGCTAAACCAGTACTGAAACATATCAGCAGAGGTAATGGTACAAGAGTATATAGCAGACAGCTAAACCAGTACTGAAACGTATCAGCAGAGGTAATGGTACAAGAGTATATAGCAGACAGCTAAACCAGTACTGAAACATATCAGCAGAGGTAATGGTACAAGAGTATATAGCAGACAGCTAAACCAGTACTGAAACGTATCAGCAGAGGTAATGGTACAAGAGTATATAGCAGACAGCTAAACCAGTACTGAAACATATCAGCAGAGGTAATGGTACAAGAGTATATAGCAGACAGCTAAACCAGTACTGAAACATATCAGCAGAGGTAATGGTACAAGAGTATATAGCAGACAGCTAAACCAGTACTGAAACATATCAGCAGAGGTAATGGTACAAGAGTATATAGCAGACAGCTAAACCAGTACTGAAACATATCAGCAGAGGTAATGGTACAAGAGTATATAGCAGACAGCTAAACCAGTACTGAAACATATCAGCAGAGGTAATGGTACAAGAGTATATAGCAGACAGCTAAACCAGTACTGAAACATATCAGCAGAGGTAATGGTACAAGAGTATATAGCAGACAGCTAAACCAGTACTGAAACATATCAGCAGAGGTAATGGTACAAGAGTATATAGCAGACAGCTAAACCAGTACTGAAACATATCAGCAGAGGTAATGGTACAAGAGTATATAGCAGACAGCTAAACCAGTACTGAAACATATCAGCAGAGGTAATGGTACAAGAGTATATAGCAGACAGCTAAACCAGTACTGAAACATATCAGCAGAGGTAATGGTACAAGAGTATATAGCAGACAGCTAAACCAGTACTGAAACATATCAGCAGAGGTAATGGTACAAGAGTATATAGCAGACAGCTAAACCAGTACTGAAACATATCAGCAGAGGTAATGGTACAAGAGTATATAGCAGACAGCTAAACCAGTACTGAAACATATCAGCAGAGGTAATGGTACAAGAGTATATAGCAGACAGCTAAACCAGTACTGAAACATATCAGCAGAGGTAATGGTACAAGAGTATATAGCAGACAGCTAAACCAGTACTGAAACATATCAGCAGAGGTAATGGTACAAGAGTATATAGCAGACAGCTAAACCAGTACTGAAACATATCAGCAGAGGTAATGGTACAAGAGTTTATAGCAGACAGCTAAACCAGTACTGAAACATATCAGCAGAGGTAATGGTACAAGAGTATATAGCAGACAGCTAAACCAGTACTGAAACATATCAGCAGAGGTAATGGTACAAGAGTATATAGCAGACAAGCTAAACCAGTACTGAAACATATCAGCAGAGGTAATGGTACAAGAGTATATAGCAGACAGCTAAACCAGTACTGAAACATATCAGCAGAGGTAATGGTACAAGAGTATATAGCAGACAGCTAAACCAGTACTGAAACATATCAGCAGAGGTAATGGTACAAGAGTATATAGCAGACAGCTAAACCAGTACTGAAACATATCAGCAGAGGTAATGGTACAAGAGTATATAGCAGACAGCTAAACCAGTACTGAAACGTATCAGCAGAGGTAATGGTACAAGAGTATATAGCAGACAGCTAAACCAGTACTGAAACATATCAGCAGAGGTAATGGTACAAGAGTATATAGCAGACAGCTAAACCAGTACTGAAACATATCAGCAGAGGTAATGGTACAAGAGTATATAGCAGACAGCTAAACCAGTACTGAAACATATCAGCAGAGGTAATGGTACAAGAGTATATAGCAGACAGCTAAACCAGTACTGAAACATATCAGCAGAGGTAATGGTACAAGAGTATATAGCAGACAGCTAAACCAGTACTGAAACATATCAGCAGAGGTAATGGTACAAGAGTATATAGCAGACAGCTAAACCAGTACTGAAACATATCAGCAGAGGTAATGGTACAAGAGTATATAGCAGACAGCTAAACCAGTACTGAAACATATCAGCAGAGGTAATGGTACAAGAGTATATAGCAGACAGCTAAACCAGTACTGAAACATATCAGCAGAGGTAATGGTACAAGAGTATATAGCAGACAGCTAAACCAGTACTGAAACATATCAGCAGAGGTAATGGTACAAGAGTATATAGCAGACAGCTAAACCAGTACTGAAACATATCAGCAGAGGTAATGGTACAAGAGTATATAGCAGACAGCTAAACCAGTACTGAAACATATCAGCAGAGGTAATGGTACAAGAGTATATAGCAGACAGCTAAACCAGTACTGAAACATATCAGCAGAGGTAATGGTACAAGAGTATATAGCAGACAGCTAAACCAGTACTGAAACATATCAGCAGAGGTAATGGTACAAGAGTATATAGCAGACAGCTAAACCAGTACTGAAACGTATCAGCAGAGGTAATGGTACAAGAGTATATAGCAGACAGCTAAACCAGTACTGAAACATATCAGCAGAGGTAATGGTACAAGAGTATATAGCAGACAGCTAAACCAGTACTGAAACATATCAGCAGAGGTAATGGTACAAGAGTATATAGCAGACAGCTAAACCAGTACTGAAACGTATCAGCAGAGGTAATGGTACAAGAGTATATAGCAGACAAGCTAAACCAGTACTGAAACATATCAGCAGAGGTAATGGTACAAGAGTATATAGCAGACAGCTAAACCAGTACTGAAACGTATCAGCAGAGGTAATGGTACAAGAGTATATAGCAGACAGCTAAACCAGTACTGAAACGTATCAGCAGAGGTAATGGTACAAGAGTATATAGCAGACAACTAAACCAGTACTGAAACATATCAGCAGAGGTAATGGTACAAGAGTATATAGCAGACAGCTAAACCAGTACTGAAACGTATCAGCAGAGGTAATGGTACAAGAGTATATAGCAGACAACTAAACCAGTACTGAAACATATCAGCAGAGGTAATGGTACAAGAGTATATAGCAGACAGCTAAACCAGTACTGAAACATATCAGCAGAGGTAATGGTACAAGAGTATATAGCAGACAGCTAAACCAGTACTGAAACGTATCAGCAGAGGTAATGGTACAAGAGTATATAGCAGACAGCTAAACCAGTACTGAAACATATCAGCAGAGGTAATGGTACAAGAGTATATAGCAGACAGCTAAACCAGTACTGAAACATATCAGCAGAGGTAATGGTACAAGAGTATATAGCAGACAGCTAAACCAGTACTGAAACATATCAGCAGAGGTAATGGTACAAGAGTATATAGCAGACAGCTAAACCAGTACTGAAACATATCAGCAGAGGTAATGGTACAAGAGTATATAGCAGACAGCTAAACCAGTACTGAAACATATCAGCAGAGGTAATGGTACAAGAGTATATAGCAGACAGCTAAACCAGTACTGAAACATATCAGCAGAGGTAATGGTACAAGAGTATATAGCAGACAGCTAAACCAGTACTGAAACATATCAGCAGAGGTAATGGTACAAGAGTATATAGCAGACAGCTAAACCAGTACTGAAACATATCAGCAGAGGTAATGGTACAAGAGTATATAGCAGACAACTAAACCAGTACTGAAACATATCAGCAGAGGTAATGGTACAAGAGTATATAGCAGACAGCTAAACCAGTACTGAAACGTATCAGCAGAGGTAATGGTACAAGAGTATATAGCAGACAGCTAAACCAGTACTGAAACATATCAGCAGAGGTAATGGTACAAGAGTATATAGCAGACAGCTAAACCAGTACTGAAACATATCAGCAGAGGTAATGGTACAAGAGTATATAGCAGACAGCTAAACCAGTACTGAAACGTATCAGCAGAGGTAATGGTACAAGAGTATATAGCAGACAACTAAACCAGTACTGAAACATATCAGCAGAGGTAATGGTACAAGAGTATATAGCAGACAGCTAAACCAGTACTGAAAAGTATCAGCAGAGGTAATGGTACAAGAGTATATAGCAGACAGCTAAACCAGTACTGAAACGTATCAGCAGAGGTAATGGTACAAGAGTATATAGCAGACAGCTAAACCAGTACTGAAACATATCAGCAGAGGTAATGGTACAAGAGTATATAGCAGACAGCTAAACCAGTACTGAAACATATCAGCAGAGGTAATGGTAGAGGAGTATATAGCAGACAGCTAAACCAGTACTGAAACATATCAGCAGAGGTAATGGTAGAGGAGTATATAGCAGACAGCTAAACCAGTACTGAAACATATCAGCAGAGGTAATGGTAGAGGAGTATATAGCAGACAGCTAAACCAGTACTGAAACATATCAGCAGAGGTAATGGTACAAGAGTATATAGCAGACAGCTAAACCAGTACTGAAACATATCAGCAGAGGTAATGGTACAAGAGTATATAGCAGACAGCTAAACCAGTACTGAAACATATCAGCAGAGGTAATGGTACAAGAGTATATAGCAGACAGCTAAACCAGTACTGAAACATATCAGCAGAGGTAATGGTACAAGAGTATATAGCAGACAGCTAAAGCAGTACTGAAACATATCAGCAGAGGTAATGGTACAAGAGTATATAGCAGACAGCTAAACCAGTACTGAAACATATCAGCAGAGGTAATGGTACAAGAGTATATAGCAGACAGCTAAACCAGTACTGAAACGTATCAGCAGAGGTAATGGTACAAGAGTATATAGCAGACAGCTAAACCAGTACAGAGACATATCAGCAGAGGTAATGGTACAAGAGTATATAGCAGACAACTAAACCAGTACTGAAATATATTAGCAGAGGTAATGGTACAAGAGTATATAGCAGACAGCTAAACCAGTACTGAAACGTATCAGCAGAGGTAATGGTACAAGAGTATATAGCAGACAACTAAACCAGTACTGAAACATATCAGCAGAGGTAATGGTACAAGAGTATATAGCAGACAACTAAACCAGTACTGAAACGTATCAGCAGAGGTAATGGTACAAGAGTATATAGCAGACAGCTAAACCAGTACTGAAACGTATCAGCAGAGGTAATGGTACAAGAGTATATAGCAGACAACTAAACCAGTACTGAAACATATCAGCAGAGGTAATGGTACAAGAGTATATAGCAGACAGCTAAACCAGTACTGAAACGTATCAGCAGAGGTAATGGTACAAGAGTATATAGCAGACAACTAAACCAGTACTGAAACATATCAGCAGAGGTAATGGTACAAGAGTATATAGCAGACAGCTAAACCAGTACTGAAACAGTATCAGCAGAGGTAATGGTACAAGAGTATATAGCAGACAGCTAAACCAGTACTGAAACGTATCAGCAGAGGTAATGGTACAAGAGTATATAGCAGACAGCTAAACCAGTACTGAAACATATCAGCAGAGGTAATGGTACAAGAGTATATAGCAGACAGCTAAACCAGTACTGAAACGTATCAGCAGAGGTAATGGTACAAGAGTATATAGCAGACAGCTAAACCAGTACTGAAACGTATCAGCAGAGGTAATGGTAGAGGAGTATATAGCAGACAGCTAAACCAGTACTGAAACATATCAGCAGAGGTAATGGTATAGGAGTATATAGCAGACAGCTAAACCAGTACTGAAACATATCAGCAGAGGTAATGGTACAAGAGTATATAGCAGACAGCTAAACCAGTACTGAAACATATCAGCAGAGGTAATGGTACAAGAGTATATAGCAGACAGCTAAACCAGTACTGAAACATATCAGCAGAGGTAATGGTACAAGAGTATATAGCAGACAACTAAACCAGTACTGAAACGTATCAGCAGAGGTAATGGTACAAGAGTATATAGCAGACAGCTAAACCAGTACTGAAACGTATCAGCAGAGGTAATGGTACAAGAGTATATAGCAGACAACTAAACCAGTACTGAAACGTATCAGCAGAGGTAATGGTAGAGGAGTATATAGCAGACAGCTAAACCAGTACTGAAACATATCAGCAGAGGTAATGGTAGAGGAGTATATAGCAGACAGCTAAACCAGTACTGAAACATATCAGCAGAGGTAATGGTACAAGAGTATATAGCAGACAGCCAAACCAGTACTGAAACATATCAGCAGAGGTAATGGTACAAGAGTATATAGCAGACAGCTAAACCAGTACTGAAACATATCAGCAGAGGTAATGGTACAAGAGTATATAGCAGACAGCTAAACCAGTACTGAAACGTATCAGCAGAGGTAATGGTACAAGAGTATATAGCAGACAGCTAAACCAGTACTGAAACATATCAGCAGAGGTAATGGTACAAGAGTATATAGCAGACAGCTAAACCAGTACTGAAACATATCAGCAGAGGTAATGGTACAAGAGTATATAGCAGACAGCCAAACCAGTACTGAAACATATCAGCAGAGGTAATGGTACAAGAGTATATAGCAGACAGCTAAACCAGTACTGAAACATATCAGCAGAGGTAATGGTACAAGAGTATATAGCAGACAGCTAAACCAGTACTGAAACATATCAGCAGAGGTAATGGTACAAGAGTATATAGCAGACAGCTAAACCAGTACTGAAACATATCAGCAGAGGTAATGGTACAAGAGTATATAGCAGACAACTAAACCAGTACTGAAACATATCAGCAGAGGTAATGGTACAAGAGTATATAGCAGACAGCTAAACCAGTACTGAAATGTATCAGCAGAGGTAATGGTACAAGAGTATATAGCAGACAGCTAAACCAGTACTGAAACGTATCAGCAGAGGTAATGGTACAAGAGTATATAGCAGACAGCTAAACCAGTACTGAAACATATCAGCAGAGGTAATGGTACAAGAGTATATAGCAGACAGCTAAACCAGTACTGAAACATATCAGCAGAGGTAATGGTACAAGAGTATATAGCAGACAGCTAAACCAGTACTGAGACATATTAGCAGAGGTAATGGTACAAGAGTATATAGCAGACAGCTAAACCAGTACTGAAACATATCAGCAGAGGTAATGGTACAAGAGTATATAGCAGACAGCTAAACCAGTACTGAAACATATCAGCAGAGGTAATGGTAGAGGAGTATATAGCAGACAGCTAAACCAGTACTGAAACGTATCAGCAGAGGTAATGGTACAAGAGTATATAGCAGACAGCTAAACCAGTACTGAAACATATCAGCAGAGGTAATGGTAGAGGAGTATATAGCAGACAGCTAAACCAGTACTGAAACGTATCAGCAGAGGTAATGGTACAAGAGTATATAGCAGACAGCTAAACCAGTACTGAAACATATCAGCAGAGGTAATGGTAGAGGAGTATATAGCAGACAGCTAAACCAGTACTGAAACGTATCAGCAGAGGTAATGGTACAAGAGTATATAGCAGACAGCTAAACCAGTACTGAAACATATCAGCAGAGGTAATGGTACAAGAGTATATAGCAGACAGCTAAACCAGTACTGAAACATATCAGCAGAGGTAATGGTACAGGAGTATATAGCAGACAGCTAAAGCAGTACTGAAACATATCAGCAGAGGTAATGGTACAGGAGTATATAGCAGACAGCTAAACCAGTACTGAAACATATCAGCAGAGGTAATGGTACAAGAGTATATAGCAGACAGCTAAACCAGTACTGAAACGTATCAGCAGAGGTAATGGTACAAGAGTATATAGCAGACAGCTAAACCAGTACAGAGACATATCAGCAGAGGTAATGGTACAAGAGTATATAGCAGACAGCTAAACCAGTACTGAAACATATCAGCAGAGGTAATGGTAGAGGAGTATATAGCAGACAGCTAAACCAGTACTGAAACATATCAGCTGAGGTAATGGTAGAGGAGTATATAGCAGACAGCTAAACCAGTACTGAAACATATCAGCAGAGGTAATGGTAGAGGAGTATATAGCAGACAGCTAAACCAGTACTGAAACATATCAGCAGAGGTAATGGTACAAGAGTATATAGCAGACAGCTAAACCAGTAGTGAAACATATCAGCAGAGGTAATGGTACAAGAGTATATAGCAGACAGCTAAACCAGTACTGAAACATATCAGCAGAGGTAATGGTACAAGAGTATATAGCAGACAGCTAAACCAGTACTGAAACATATCAGCAGAGGTAATGGTACAAGAGTATATAGCAGACAGCTAAACCAGTACTGAAACATATCAGCAGAGGTAATGGTACAAGAGTATATAGCAGACAGCTAAACCAGTACTGAAACATATCAGCAGAGGTAATGGTACAAGAGTATATAGCAGACAACTAAACCAGTACTGAAATATATTAGCAGAGGTAATGGTACAAGAGTATATAGCAGACAGCTAAACCAGTACTGAAACGTATCAGCAGAGGTAATGGTACAAGAGTATATAGCAGACAGCTAAACCAGTACAGAGACATATCAGCAGAGGTAATGGTACAAGAGTATATAGCAGACAACTAAACCAGTACTGAAATATATTAGCAGAGGTAATGGTACAAGAGTATATAGCAGACAGCTAAACCAGTACTGAAACGTATCAGCAGAGGTAATGGTACAAGAGTATATAGCAGACAACTAAACCAGTACTGAAACATATCAGCAGAGGTAATGGTACAAGAGTATATAGCAGACAACTAAACCAGTACTGAAACGTATCAGCAGAGGTAATGGTACAAGAGTATATAGCAGACAGCAAAACCAGTACTGAAACGTATCAGCAGAGGTAATGGTACAAGAGTATATAGCAGACAACTAAACCAGTACTGAAACATATCAGCAGAGGTAATGGTACAAGAGTATATAGCAGACAGCTAAACCAGTACTGAAACGTATCAGCAGAGGTAATGGTACAAGAGTATATAGCAGACAACTAAACCAGTACTGAAACATATCAGCAGAGGTAATGGTACAAGAGTATATAGCAGACAGCTAAACCAGTACTGAAATGTATCAGCAGAGGTAATGGTACAAGAGTATATAGCAGACAGCTAAACCAGTACTGAAACATATCAGCAGAGGTAATGGTAGAGGAGTATATAGCAGACAGCTAAACCAGTACTGAAACATATCAGCAGAGGTAATGGTATAGGAGTATATAGCAGACAGCTAAACCAGTACTGAAACATATCAGCAGAGGTAATGGTACAAGAGTATATAGCAGACAGCTAAACCAGTACTGAAACATATCAGCAGAGGTAATGGTACAAGAGTATATAGCAGACAGCTAAACCAGTACTGAAACATATCAGCAGAGGTAATGGTACAAGAGTATATAGCAGACAACTAAACCAGTACTGAAACGTATCAGCAGAGGTAATGGTACAAGAGTATATAGCAGACAGCTAAACCAGTACTGAAACGTATCAGCAGAGGTAATGGTACAAGAGTATATAGCAGACAACTAAACCAGTACTGAAACGTATCAGCAGAGGTAATGGTAGAGGAGTATATAGCAGACAGCTAAACCAGTACTGAAACATATCAGCAGAGGTAATGGTAGAGGAGTATATAGCAGACAGCTAAACCAGTACTGAAACATATCAGCAGAGGTAATGGTACAAGAGTATATAGCAGACAGCCAAACCAGTACTGAAACATATCAGCAGAGGTAATGGTACAAGAGTATATAGCAGACAGCTAAACCAGTACTGAAACATATCAGCAGAGGTAATGGTACAAGAGTATATAGCAGACAGCTAAACCAGTACTGAAACGTATCAGCAGAGGTAATGGTACAAGAGTATATAGCAGACAGCTAAACCAGTACTGAAACATATCAGCAGAGGTAATGGTACAAGAGTATATAGCAGACAGCTAAACCAGTACTGAAACATATCAGCAGAGGTAATGGTACAAGAGTATATAGCAGACAGCCAAACCAGTACTGAAACATATCAGCAGAGGTAATGGTACAAGAGTATATAGCAGACAGCTAAACCAGTACTGAAACATATCAGCAGAGGTAATGGTACAAGAGTATATAGCAGACAGCTAAACCAGTACTGAAACATATCAGCAGAGGTAATGGTACAAGAGTATATAGCAGACAGCTAAACCAGTACTGAAACATATCAGCAGAGGTAATGGTACAAGAGTATATAGCAGACAACTAAACCAGTACTGAAACATATCAGCAGAGGTAATGGTACAAGAGTATATAGCAGACAGCTAAACCAGTACTGAAATGTATCAGCAGAGGTAATGGTACAAGAGTATATAGCAGACAGCTAAACCAGTACTGAAACGTATCAGCAGAGGTAATGGTACAAGAGTATATAGCAGACAGCTAAACCAGTACTGAAACGTATCAGCAGAGGTAATGGTACAAGAGTATATAGCAGACAGCTAAACCAGTACTGAAACATATCAGCAGAGGTAATGGTACAAGAGTATATAGCAGACAGCTAAACCAGTACTGAGACATATTAGCAGAGGTAATGGTACAAGAGTATATAGCAGACAGCTAAACCAGTACTGAAACATATCAGCAGAGGTAATGGTACAAGAGTATATAGCAGGCAGCTAAACCAGTACTGAAACATATCAGCAGAGGTAATGGTAGAGGAGTATATAGCAGACAGCTAAACCAGTACTGAAACGTATCAGCAGAGGTAATGGTACAAGAGTATATAGCAGACAGCTAAACCAGTACTGAAACATATCAGCAGAGGTAATGGTAGAGGAGTATATAGCAGACAGCTAAACCAGTACTGAAACATATCAGCAGAGGTAATGGTACAAGAGTATATAGCAGACAGCTAAACCAGTACTGAAACATATCAGCAGAGGTAATGGTAGAGGAGTATATAGCAGACAGCTAAACCAGTACTGAAACGTATCAGCAGAGGTAATGGTACAAGAGTATATAGCAGACAGCTAAACCAGTACTGAAACATATCAGCAGAGGTAATGGTACAAGAGTATATAGCAGACAGCTAAACCAGTACTGAAACATATCAGCAGAGGTAATGGTACAGGAGTATATAGCAGACAGCTAAAGCAGTACTGAAACATATCAGCAGAGGTAATGGTACAGGAGTATATAGCAGACAGCTAAACCAGTACTGAAACATATCAGCAGAGGTAATGGTACAAGAGTATATAGCAGACAGCTAAAACAGTACTGAAACATATCAGCAGAGGTAATGGTACAAGAGTATATAGCAGACAGCTAAACCAGTACTGAAACATATCAGCAGAGGTAATGGTACAAGAGTATATAGCAGACAGCTAAACCAGTACTGAAACGTATCAGCAGAGGTAATGGTAGAGGAGTATATAGCAGACAGCTAAACCAGTACTGAAACCTATCAGCAGAGGTAATGGTACAAGAGTATATAGCAGACAGCTAAACCAGTACTGAAACGTATCAGCAGAGGTAATGGTACAAGAGTATATAGCAGACAGCTAAACCAGTACTGAAACGTATCAGCAGAGGTAATGGTACAAGAGTATATAGCAGACAGCTAAACCAGTACTGAAACATATCAGCAGAGGTAATGGTACAAGAGTATATAGCAGACAGCTAAACCAGTACTGAAACGTATCAGCAGAGGTAATGGTACAAGAGTATATAGCAGACAGCTAAACCAGTACTGAAACATATCAGCAGAGGTAATGGTACAAGAGTATATAGCAGACAGCTAAACCAGTACTGAAACGTATCAGCAGAGGTAATGGTACAAGAGTATATAGCAGACAGCTAAACCAGTACTGAAACATATCAGCAGAGGTAATGGTAGAGGAGTATATAGCAGACAGCTAAACCAGTACTGAAACCTATCAGCAGAGGTAATGGTACAAGAGTATATAGCAGACAGCTAAACCAGTACTGAAACGTATCAGCAGAGGTAATGGTACAAGAGTATATAGCAGACAGCTAAACCAGTACTGAAACATATCAGCAGAGGTAATGGTACAAGAGTATATAGCAGACAGCTAAACCAGTACTGAAACGTATCAGCAGAGGTAATGGTACAAGAGTATATAGCAGACAGCTAAACCAGTACTGAAACATATCAGCAGAGGTAATGGTACAAGAGTATATAGCAGGCAGCTAAACCAGTACTGAAACATATCAGCAGAGGTAATGGTAGAGGAGTATAAAGCAGACAGCTAAACCAGTACTGAAACATATCAGCAGAGGTAATGGTACAAGAGTATATAGCAGACAGCTAAACCAGTACTGAAACATATCAGCAGAGGTAATGGTACAAGAGTATATAGCAGGCAGCTAAACCAGTACTGAAACATATCAGCAGAGGTAATGGTAGAGGAGTATATTGTCGATCTGCAAAGGGAGGCAGAGATGAATCCCTGCGACCGATTACAGAGAGCCTTAAGAATAGATTCCCCATAGGTGAAAACATGACATCATCAGGCAATACTCCCTCACATCCCTCAGACAAACACTGTACTTTGAGAGGATCTGGGCTGTAATATGCTTAGAAGAGCCTATAACAGAAGAAAATCAAGCACAACTTACTTCACCACCTCCAGAAGGAGGCAAAGTTTGTAAAACTAAGGTATTAGTGAGGTGAGGGGTGTATTTATAGGCATTTTGAGGTTTGGGAAACTTTGCCCCTCCTGGTAGGAATGTATATCCCATACGTCACTAGCTCATGGACTCTTACCACTTACATGAAAGAAATGACGTTTTTGCGCGGGATTTCCATAGCGCCGGTATTACAGGTTGTGCGGTGAGGCTAAAATGCTTGCGTTACAGCCTATACCGATACAATCTATACCGCCATCTGAAAGCAGTAGTTATGGATTTTGTATAACAAAAATGTTTCACAAAACTCATAACTAAACTGTTACACCCATAAACTACCTATTAACCCCTAAACCAAGGCCCTGCTGCATTGCAAACACTATATTAAACTTATTAACCCCTAATCTGCTTCCCGCACACATCCCGCCACTATAATAAAGTTAGTAACCCCTATTCCATCTGCTCCCTGACACCGCTGCCACTAACTAAACCTATTAAACCTATAAACCACAAGCCCCCCACATCGCCACTACTAAATAAACCTGTTAACCCCTAAAACGTCAACCCCCCTCATATCGCCACTAATAAATTAAACTATTAACCCCTAAACCTATCACCCCTAACTTTAAATTAAAATTACAATATCCCTATCTTAAAATAAATAAAAACTTACCTGTGAAATTAAAAAAACCTTAGTTTAAACTATAAATTAACCTAACATAACAGACTAAACTATTTTACTAAAATTAAAATAACTACCAATTAAAAAAACTAAATTACACATTAAAAAAACCTAACACTACTAAAAAAAATGTAAGTCTAAAAAATACTAAATTACGAAAAATAACAAACGAAATTATCAAAAATCTAATAGCCCTATAAAAATAAAAAAGCCCCCCCAAAATAAAAAACCCTAGCTTACAAAAAACTACCAATAGCCCATAAAAGGGCCTTTGGTAGGGCATTGCCCTAAAGAAATCAGCTATTTGACCTGGAAAAAAAAATACAAAGACCCTCCCAACAGTAAAACCCACCACCCAACCAACCCCCCAAAATAAAAAACCTAACTCTAACAGAAACCTAAGCTACCCATTGACCTGAAAACGGCATTTGTATGGGCATTGCCTTAAGAGGGCATCTAGCTCTTTTACATTGCCCTGAAAAGGGCATTCAGCTCTTTTACCTAAAGCCCAAACCCTAATCTAAAAAAAAAACACCCAAATTAAAAAACTAAAAAAAACTAACACTAACCCCGAAGATCCACTTACAGTTTCTGAAGTCCGGACATCCATCCTCATCTAGGCGGCAAGAAGTATTCATCCAGGCAGCATCTTCTATCTTCATCCCGAGGGTGCGGAGCGGATCCATCCTTGAAGACAACCGGTGCGGAGCATCCTCTTCATACGGTCACCGCCGTACACTGGATCTTCAATGCAAGGGAGCCTTTTCAAAATGGCGTCCCTTGCATTCTTATTGACTGATTTGATTCTTGAAATTCAAATCAGCCAATAGGATGAGAGCTACTGAAATCCTTTTGGCTGTTCAAATCAGCCAATAGGATGAGAGCTAATGAAATTATATTGGCTATTCAAATCAGCCAATAGAATTTCAG
Organism: Bombina bombina; assembly: GCF_027579735.1. Lineage (NCBI taxonomy): Eukaryota > Metazoa > Chordata > Amphibia > Anura > Bombinatoridae > Bombina > Bombina bombina. The sequence goes on along the minus strand of NC_069507.1, from coordinate 22,233,397 downwards.
CAGCTCTCATCCTATTGGCTGATTTGAACAGCAAATAGAATTTCAGTAGCTCTCATCCTATTGGCTGATTTGAACAGCAAATAGGATTTCAGTAGCTCTCATCCTATTGGCTGATTTGAATTTCAAGAATCCGTCGTGATGAATATAGAAGACGCCGCTGGGATGAATATAGAAGACGCCGCCTGGATAAGGATGGATGTCTGGACTTCAGAAACTGTGAGTCAGGGGTTAGTGTTAGGGGTTTTTTTTTTAAATTTTGGGTGGTTTTTTTTTAGATTAGGGTTTGAGCTGAATGCCCTTTTAAGGGCAATGTCCATACAAATGCCCTTTTCAGGGCAATGGGTAGCTTAGGTTTTTGTTAGAGTTAGGTTTTTTATTTTCGGGGGTTGGTTGGGTGGTGGGTTTTACTGTTGGGGGGGTCTTTGTATTTTTTTTCCAGGTAAAAGAGCTAATTTCTTTAGGACAATGCCCTACAAAAGGCCCTTTTAAGGGCTATTGGTAGTTTATTATAGGCTAGGGTTTTTTTATTTAGTAGTGTTAGGTTTTTTAATGTGTAATTTAGTTTTTTTAATTAGTAGGTATTTTAATTTTAGTATAATAGTTTAGTCTAATAGTTATGTTAGGTTAATTTATAGTTTAAACTTATTTTTTTTTATTTCACAGGTAAGTTTTTATATATTTTAAGATAGGGATATTGTAATTTTAATATAAAGTTTGGGGGTTGTTAGGTTTAGGGGTTAATAGTTTAATTTAGTTTTTTACGATGTGGGGGGATGGCGGTTTAGGGGTTAATACATTTATTATAGTGGCGGCATTGTCGGGGAGCGGCGGAAAAGGGGTTAATAACTTTTATTAGTGGCAGCGATGTTGGGGAGCAGCGGAATAGGGGTTAATAACTTTTATTAGTGGCAGTGATGTCGGGTCTGCCTGTCCTGATAGGGGATTTACTAGGATAATGTTCTAGGCCAAATGTGAACATAAATGACTATAGGTTGTCGACCACTTATACAATATAAAAGTACGTGTCACAGTCTAAGAGCTAAACAGGCTTGAGATAAACACTGGGAACTTAAAGGGAGATGAGATTTGTCCTGGAGGAGCATAAGGAAAGCAGTAATAAATTACTTTATGTGCACTGCCCTATTGCTCAATGTGCAACATTCTACACAGTGATTAGTTAGCTCAGGCCACAAGTTATTTACATCTGTCCCAAACTGACCACGACAAAGGTAACCAGGAACATGTATCCCACCACAAGGGTATATCCCTGAACTGCACTTGATTTGCTAAACCTGTAAATTGTGCCAAGAAAGGACAATGTTTAACATTTTCAAACATTTATGTTGTAATGCAGAGCTTCATGCTGATCTGTGTTATGAATTCCATGTTCTATTAACCTCCTGACTGCCAGAGCTGCATTGTTTAGTTAGTGGTCTTCCTGTACTGTGTGGCTCACAACGAGCCTACGCCACTTATCTTCCATCATAGAGATGTTTGTACTAAATGAATACAGTTAGTGTAATATTTATTTTCATCTCCTCAAGATGAAAACTGTTCTTATTTTACCAATGAGAGATTCATCATTTTCCTGACGTTGAATCCCTCTTTAAGACATGCACATTTGTGGCAAAATTAATAAGTATTCCAGCAGAAACCAAAGTTTGCAGATTTGTTATTGTTTTTTTATTTTGTCTTCCTTTTTCTCATTCTTTCATTCTCTTAACGAAGATTCAGATTAATGATCCCTCATTCCTAATTGTCAAATTTCTTTTACTTCATCCTGTGTCTAATCACCAGTGACAGAAACCATTAGGCAAATGAGAGCAGACGACTTGCCACAACTGTTCTATTTGGTAAAAACCTTGTAATTTAAAGCTCTGTTTTGTAAAAGGAAAGCTGTGTTTCCCCAAGGCGTATGGGCATCTGTTCCACTTACACTACGACACCATGCACTTCCGTACGTCTCTCTTTGTGCCCCCACCATTGGCAGTGCCAATTATTCCTCTGCTTGCAACAAATATTTGACTTTGCAAAGCAGTAATTAGAACTTACTTGGCATGTGTTCATCATAGAGTCGTCATATGTTTTTCACCCCTATTGTCTCCCTATATCAGTATTAAGGTGAAAGGTTCATTAATCAAGAAATGCTGTGCCTTCATTAAATTGTCATCCTGTAAATCTATCCCAATTGTGACCCAAGAGGCCAAGCTCAGCACTGCTTCCTACACTCAACCTCCAATCTCATTAAAAAGGTCAGGATTAAGAACACAAGACGTATTAGCTATAATGGGATGTGGGAATTTAAAAGATTTATTTATAGGGTGACTATGCTCAGAAGTACATCATATACAAGATACAATCATGGCGAGCCACAGGTGCGTCCAGCATCTTTCCAATCAAGAGTCATTGTCATTAATGAAGTGTTTACAGGGTGCATAAAAACGTAAACAGGTGCTAAAGACATGCAATTGCAGCCATTTAAAGGGACATCATATTCACAATAAGTTACTTCATTAAGTAATTAACTAATTAAAAAAGTAAAATAAAAACAATGCAATGTGCATTTACTTATTGTGTAGTTTTCAGTAGTTTGTTTAACCCTGATACACACTACACAGTGATAGCACAGGGCAGAGGACAAGCTTAAAGACATCTGGCCTCTGATTGGCTAGACCACCGCCAACTAGGTAAATATACTAAAGAGGTTTTCAAGAGATGTGTCCCTGGAATGCCCTGTATTTTCTAAAACCTGCAAAGTTTGCTAACACAAAAAGGTTATAATACATACATGATTTTGTATGCAGATATTTAGCAGCAAAATGCTTGACTGCATTTATAACTATAACTTTAATGCCCCTTTAACAAACGTTCTACGCTTCTTGTTTCTGTCTTTAAATTGTCTTTTTAAATGGACATAAAAGTGTAATAATGAAATGCTCTAATGCACTAAACCTTTTTATCATTGTGATATTGCTTGCACGGGACTGAGTAGCTTCAGACCAGCAATGCACTGCAGATCCTGTGACTGTGGCTATGCACATATGCAGCCTCTTATTGGTGCATTATTTTTATGTCCCTTCAAATACCTTTTTTAAATTTCATATTTTACAGATTTTTATTATAACGTTTAGCTTGAAAGCATGGAGCTATATTAGCAAATAGGCCTTGAGCTTTTATATTACTGTAAGTGTGTTTTCTATCACAAGTATTAGTATAGCATTTACAGTATGACACACACACACACACATATATATATATATATATATAAACACCATATACACGTGTACAATATACCCACAACCCCCAGCTCTTATAGGTTTTTTATTAACAAAGGTGATTGCCTACATAGCAAATATATAGGTGTTCTATGGAAGTAACCTGCATTCTGAGCATTTCTAGATATCCTTTCATCATCCAGCCCTCAGTGTTAGACTTTGTGTATACAGTGAGAGATAAGATAATGATTACTGTGTGCATATTTTGAGAGATAAAATAAGGAGGCCATATTAATGGGCTATGGTTTAAAAAAGCAAAATATCTATTTCATATACAAATATAAACCCAAAGGAGTAATTTCCCCTACATTTAAACCCTGCAGCTGGTATAACAAGTCTTTAGAAACACCTTAAGGGAAAAACAATTTTACAGCACACACTGTCCATTTAAAGCATCTGCAGGACATTAAGTTTACATTTATCTTTAAACAGTCAGTGGCATTTATGAAGTAGTCAAATGTATTTTAACCAGTGCAATACCAAGACATCATTGTTGTTTAGAGCTCTCTGTGCCGTTTTTCTTTATTCTAGAAGACCATTACTGAGTTGTGCTCTATGGAGGTGTTTCTCAATTCTAGTTCTCAGAGCACACTAACAGGCCAGATTTTAAGGATAACCTTGGGTGAGAGCAGGTTAATAACCATGGTTACAGATTAGCTGATTATTTCACCTGTTCTCTATTTCAGATATAGCAAAAAACTGCCCTGTTAATGAGCCCTGAAGAATGGTATTGCTCTATGGCATTGCTGCATCAGTGTACTCAACCATCTGAATCTGAGGGGGGCGGTATGGCATCCGGACACAGAGGGACAGCCTTGGAGGGTTTGTAAACGTATGCAAATGTATACTTTCCAGTTTGATTTTAATAACAATCGGCTAGATTACGAGTTTTGCGGTATGGGTGAAAAAGCAGCGTTAAGGCTCATAGCGCTGCTTTTTCACTACCGCTGGTATTACGAGTTTTGCAGGTATAGCTGTACTGTACACTTTTTTGGCCGTAACGCAACGTAACTACCGCAGCTTTCAAAAAGTCCTTTTTCAATGGGACTTCCACAGCGCCGGTATTACGAGTTTGCCTGGGAGGCTAAAAAGTGAGCGGTACAGCCAATACCGTAAAGATCCATACCGTAAACTGAAAGTCAGTAGTTATGACTTTTATGGTACCAAGCTGTAGCATAAAACTTATAACTAAAGTGTTAAAAAGTACACTAACACCCATAAGCTACCTATTAACCCCTAAACTGAGGCCCTCCCGCATCGCAAACACTAAAATAAAATGATTAACCCCTAATCTGCCGCTCCGGACATCGCCGCCTCTGTAATAAACATATTAATCTCTAAACCGCAGTACTCCCGCATCGCAAACACTAGTTAAATATTATTAACCCCTAATCTGCTTTCCCTAACATCGCTGCAACCTACATTACTGTTATTAACCTCTAATCTGCTGCCCCCCAAATCGCTGCCACTATACTAAAGCTATAAACCCCTAAACCTAACCCTATGTGTAACCCTAACACCCACTAACTTTAATATAATTTTAATAAATCTAAATAAAAATTACTATCATTAACTAAATAATTCCTATTTAAAACTATACTTACCTATAAAATAAACCCTAAGATAGCTACAATATAACTAATAGTCCTCTTCTGACGACAGCTAATGAAGAATGAAGGTTCCTTTAAGGGACGTCATCCAAGATGGCGTCCCTTGAATTCCGATTGGCTGATAAAATTCTATCAGCCAATTGGAATTAAAGGTGAAAAAATCTGATTGGCTGATGCAATCAGCCAATAGGATTGAGCTTTAATCCTATTGGCTGATCAAATCAGCCAATAGGATTGAGCTTGCATTCTATTGACCTTTTTTTTTCACCTTTAATTCCGATTGGCTGATAGAATTCTATCAGCCAATCGGAATTCAAGGGACGACATCTTGGATGACGTCCCTTAAATGAACCTTCATTCTTCGTTAGCCGTCGTCAGAGAGGATGCTCTGCGCCAGATGTCTTGAAGATGGAGCCGCTGCGCGCCGGAAGGATGAAGATAGAAGATGCCGTCTGGATGAAGATTTCTGCCCGTCTGGAGGACCACTTCTCCCGGCTTGGATGAAGACTTCGGCCCGCTTGGATGAAGACTTCTGCCGGCTTCGCTGAGGACTTCTGCCGCTTCGTTGAGGATGGATGTCCGGTCTTCAAAAACTGTAAGTGGATCTTCGGGGTTAGTGTTAGGTTTTTTTAAGGGTTTATTGTGTGGGTTTTATTTTTAGCTTAGGGTTTGGGCTGAAAAAGAGCTAAATGCCCTTTTAAGGGCAATGCCCATCCAAATGCCCTTTTCAGGGCAATGGGGAGCTTAGGTTTTTTAGATAGGGTTTTTATTTGGGGGGTTCGTTGTGTGGGTGGTGGGTTTTACTGTTAGGAGGTGGGGTGTTTGTATTTCTTTTTACAGGTAAAAGAGATGATTTCTTTGGGGCAATGCCCCACAAAAGGCTATTGGTATTTTAGTTTAGGCTAGGTTTTTTTTTTTGGGGGGGGGGGCTTTTTTATTTTGATAGGGCTATTAGATTAGGTGTAATTAGTTTAAATATTTGATCATTTCTTTTTTATTTTGTGTAATTTAGTGTTTGTTTTTTTTGTAATTTAGTTAATTGTATTTAATTAATGTAATTTATTTAATTGTAGTGTAAGGTTAGGTGTTAGTGTAAGACAGGTTAGGTTTTATTTTACAGGTAAGTTTGTATTTATTTTAACTAGGTAGCTAGTAAATAGTTAATAACTATTTACTAACTAGTCTACCTAGTTAAAATAAATACAAACTTAGCTGTAAAATGAAAATAAAACCTAAGATAGCTACAATGTAGTTATATTGTAGCTAGTTTAGGGATTGTAGCTAGTTTAGGGATTATTTTATAGGTATTTAGTTTTAAATAGGAATTATTTAGGTATTATTTGTACGTTTTATTTAGATTTATTTTAATTATGTTCAAGTTAGTGAGTGTTAGGGTTACACTTAGGGTTAGGTTTAGGGGTTAATAACTTTAGTATAGTGGCGGCGACGTTGGGGCAGAACATTTGTGGTTAATAAGTGTAGGTAGGTAGCGACGACATTGGGGGCAGCAGATTAGGGGTTAATAAGTGTAGGTAGGTGGTGGCGATGTCGGGGGCGGCAGATTTGGGGTTAATAAGTGTAATGTAGGTGTCGGCGGTGTTGGGGCGGCAGATTAGGGGTTAATAAGTATAATGTAGGTGTCGGCGATGTTGGGGTCGGCAGATTAGGGGTGTTTAGACTCTGGGTTTATGTTAGGTGTAAACATAAAAAAATTTTCCCCATGGGAATCAATGGGGCTGCGTTACGGAGCTTTACGCTCCTTTATTGTAGGTGTTAGGCTTTTTTTTAGCCGGCTCTCCCCATTGATGTCTATGAGGAAATCGTGGATGAGCACGTAAAACCAGCTCAAAGCAGCGCAGGTATTTGAGTGCGGTATGGAGCTCAATGCAGCTTTACGCTGACATATTGCCTGCTAACGCCGGGTTTTTGCAAACCTGTAATAGCAGCGCTATAGGGAGGTGAGCGGTGGAAATAACTTGCAAGGTAGCACCGAGCCGCTCATAACGCAAAACTCGCAATCTAGCCAAATGTCTTGGCACTGCAATGGTTAACATACATTGCACTTTTTCATGTTTACATCCCTTTAACCCCTTGGCTTCCGGAGGCGACAGATGTTAAGTATGGCGTGTGTATAAATATGCAAATGGTTAGCTTGAAGAAACTCAGAATTGTCAGAATTTTGGTCTAATTTCTGCACTTTAAAGACAAGGCATTATTTTCTTCCCGTGCTTAAGGCAGAGAAATTACAGTGCAGGTTCTCTTGGGCAAAGTATACCTGAGAAACATCTGTGTGCAGAGCTGTCAGAAATAAATATAAATAATATATTAGTACTGGCTTATACCGCAGTAGAATTAGTTGACACCAATATGACTATATCATTAGAGCTCTGATCATTTGTATGTGTTGACTGCAAGTGTTTTATCCTTTGATGTAATATAGCACCATGTGGTTGAATGTGATGTATTAAAGGCATATGTATGCATAGGACTGCAAGGACTGTGCCTAGGGCAGTATATTTTTTAGGGCTGGCATTTGAGATCCTAGCACTGGCTATGGGATCTTATGCATTAAAGGACCAGGAAACACAGTAGATTTGCATAATCAACAAATGCACAATAAAAAGACAATGCAATAGCACTTAGTCTGAATGTCATATGGAAAGTAGATTTTTTTTTCAGACAAATTTCAAAGTTATGTCTATTTTCACTCCCCCTGTACCATGTGACAGCCATCAGCCAATCACAAATGCTTATACATATATTCTGTGAATTCTTGTACATGCTCAGTAGGAGCTGGTGACTCAAAGAGTGTAAATATAAAAAGACTGTGCACATTTTGTTAATGAAACTATGAAAGTAAATCAGAAAGTTGTTTAAAATTGCTGCTCTATCTGAATCATGAGAGTTTACTTTGTTTAATTTGTGTCCCTTTATTATGTCTCCCTGGTGTCTGATGTGTGCTAGGTGGGGAAACTTACTGATGTGCAAGCAAACCCTTAGCTTTATGGGTAGAGATGTTTGTCTCCCTGGTGTCTGATGTGTGCTAGGTGGGGAAACTTACTGATGTGCAAGCAAACCCTTAGCTTTATGGGTAGAGATGTTTGTCTCCCTGGTGTCTGATGTGTGCTAGGGGAAACTTACTGATGTGCCAGCAAACCCTTAGCATTATGGGTAGAGATGTTTGTCTCCCTGGTGTCTGATGTGTGCTAGGTGGGGAAACTTACTGATGTGCCAGCAAACCCTTAGCTTTATGGGTAGAGATGTTTGTCTCCCTGGTGTCTGATGTGTGCTAGGTGGGGAAACTTACTGATGTGCAAGCAAACCCTTAGCTTTATGGGTAGAGATGTTGGTCGTGTCAGGAGAAGTCTACATTTAGTCTCATGTTTCCTTCATAAGTGCCACATTGCTAAATAGCAGGGAGCATCAGCTGATGAGGTATGTGCTCTAACAGTAACAGAGCAAATAGCAGCACCATGTGTGATAGTAAATATCAGTGGTAATCAGTGCACAGTGGGGGGTACTGGCAATGTGGGGGCTATTGTCGTGCACTGTGTGCATTACTGGCAAAGAGGAGGTTAAATCCTTTCTTTTTGTGTGTTAGTGGCAATAGGGGTTAAACTCCATTTTATGTAAGGGGGTAAACCCCAGCAGTCTGTGTGTGTTGGCAAATATATGGTTAAATATCTGTACACTGGCAATAAGGGGGTAAATCTCAGCTATCTATGTACAGTACTGACAATCAATTCCTGCTATATGTGCGTTACTAAACCAAGGGGGTTAAATTACTGCTCTGTGTCTATTACTGGCAAAATCACTGCACTGTGCGGGGAAAGAGGAGGTTAAACATTGTACTGTGCATTACTAGCAGGATAGAGTTAAAACTAAGAGAAAAATGAATAAAATGGTCAGGGAGGGAATATTTAGTTTGTGTGTGCCTAGGGCAGCACAACATCTATATCTGTGACTATACTGGAGACGCACCCAGCTGGTTGGCAAATAAAGGATCTGACCATAATCATGTGAAATTATTTGACATAAATCATTTGCTAGAGTTCTATTTACACCAATAGTACAAGGGTTAATTAGATGCTTCTTGTCTTTTGTACATATGTGCTCCACAAATTCACTATTGCCAGCACACAAACCTATATGCCCACTGCAGCACTAGTGCATTTCACCCAAATCTAAAAGTATTTCACAGTGCTGAGCTGATCTTAAAGGGACACTAAACCCATTTTTTTTTCTTTCACGATTCAGATAGAGCATGACATTTTAAGCAACTTTCTAATTTACTCCTATTATCAATTATTCTTTGTTCTCTTCCTATTTTTATTTGAAAAGCAGAAAGGTAAAGCTTAGGAGACAACCTATTTTTGGTTCAGCACCCTAAATAGTGATTGCTGATTGGTACACACTCCTGCTTTTCAAATAAAGATAGCAAGAGAAAAAAGAAAAATTGATAATAGGAGTAAATTAGAAAGTTGCTTAAAATTGCTGCTTTACCTGAATCCTGAAAGAAAAAAATTGGGGTTAGTGTCCCTTTAACACTGTATTACTGAGATATGTTACCCAATTTTACCATGAAAGGCTAAATTCCAACACCGCTCCTCAAAGGACCAATTCTTTGTGTTTTCAAATCATTCAATAATTGTAATTGACTGTAAATGATTGCATAAAACTGAAAGAGAAAAGGTTTAGCTTTGACTCCAATGCTTTTCTGACATTTTATTTTCAATTTACAAAAGAATGAAATACAAAAAATTAACAACTTGTCCATAAAATGCTTAAAGGGAAATTAAACCCAAAATTGTTGAAAAAAGAAGGGGATCTAGTAGAGCGCAAAGGTCAAAGAGACCAAACGCCTTACAAAAGAATAGATCCTTCATTCTATTCTGAAACAAGTACACAAGTAAAGAAAGAGTAAGGGCACTAAGAAAGCTAAATATATCAGAGATATACAAGTGAAGTTATACAGTGTTCTGACAAAAAATGAAAAGAATATATATATATAGTAATGATTAATATACAAATAAGCATTCAAATGAAAAATATCTGAAAAATCATATAAAATGTATTAAATAATAAAATCTAAGAGACATCAGAAAATGGAAAAATGAAAACCGAAGATAAATTGATTAAGTATTAGGGACGTCTCCCTAATAAATGTACACAATCTAAAAAGTCAACAGGGGTAATTATACAAAGTCTAAAATCACACAACTAGATTACGAGTTTTGCGTTAGTCTTAAAAAGCAGCATTGAGAGATCCCAATGCTGCTTTTTAACGCCCGCTGGTATTACGAGTCTGGCAGGTACAGATGTACTACTCACTTTTTTTCCGCGACTCGAGCATACCGCAAATCCACTTACATTAATTGCGTATCCTATCTTTTTAATGGGATTTGCCTAACGCCGGTATTACGAGTCTTGGAAAAAGTGAGCGGTAGACCCTCTCCTGTCAAGACTCCTACCGCATTTAAAAGTCAGTAGTTAAGAGTTTTATGGGCTAACGCCGTAACATAAAACTCTTAACTAAAGTGCTAAAAATTACACTAACACCCATAAACTACCTATTAACCCCTAAACCGAGCCCCCCCCCCCGCCCACATACACATTGCAAACACTAAAATAATTTTTTTAACCCCTAATCTGCCGACCGGACATCGCCGCCACTTCAATAAATATATTACCCCTAAACCGCCGCACTCCCGCCTCGCAAACACTAGTTACATTTTATAAACCCCTAATCTGCCATCCCCAATGTCGCCGCAACTGTATTAAATGTATTACCCCCTAAACCTAAGTCTAACCCTAACCCTAACACCCCCCTAACTTAAATATAATTTAAAATAATCTAAATAAAATTACTACAATTAACTAAATTATTCCTATTTAAAACTAAATACTTACCTATAAAATAAACCCTAAGCTAGCTACAATATAACTAATAGTTACATTGTAGCTATCTTAGGGTTTATTTTTATTTTACAGGCAACTTTGTATTTATTTTAACTAGGTACAATAGTTATTAAATAGTTATTAACTATTTAATAACTTCCTAGTTAAAATAAATACAAATATACCTGTAAAATAAAACCTAACCTAAGTTACAATTACACCTAACACTACACTATCATTAAATAAATTACCTAAATTAACTACAATTAGTTACAATTAAATTAAATAAACTAAATTACGGGGAAAAAAACACTAAATTACAGAAAAAAATAAAATAATAACAATTTTTTAAAACTAATTACACCTAATCTAATCCCCCTAATAAAATAAAAAAGCCCCCCAAAATAATAAAAATCCCTACCCTATACTAAATTACAAATAGCCCTTAAAAGGGCTTTTTGCGGGGCATTGCCCCAAAGTAATCAGCTCTTTTACCTGTAAAAAAAAAAAAAATACCCCCCAACATTAAAACCCACCACCCACATACCCAACCCTACTCTAAAACCCACCCAATCCCCCCTTAATGAAATATAACACTAACCCCCTGAAGATCACCCTACCTTGAGATGTCTTCATCCTATCCGGGCAGAAGAGGTCCTCCAGACAGCCAGAAGTCTTCATCCAGGCGGCATCTTCTATCTTCATCCATCCGGAGCGGAGCGGGTCCATCTTCAAGACATCCGACGCGGAGCATCCTCTTCTTCCGACGACTAACACTAAATGACGGTACCTTTAAGTGACATCATCCAAGATGGCGTCCCTTCAATTCCGATTGGCTGATAGAATTCTATCAGCCAATCGGAATTAAGGTAGAAAAAAATCCTATTGGCTGATCCAATCAGCCAATAGGATTGAGTTCGCATTCTATTGGCTGATCCAATCGAATTGAAGGGACGCCATCTTGGATGACGTCACTTAAAGGGACACTGAACCCAAATTTTTTCTTTTGTAATTCAGAAAGAGCATGCAATTTTAAGCAACTTTCTAATTTACTCCTATTATCAATTTTTCTTCATTCTCTTGCTATCATTATTTGAAAAAGAATGCATCTAAGCATTTTTTTTGGTATCAGTACTCTGGACAGCACTTTTTTATTGGTTGATGAATTTATCCACCAATCAGCAAGGACAACCCAGGTTGTTCACCAAAAATGGGCCGGCATCTAAACTTACATTCTTGCATTTCAAATAAAGATACAAAGAGAATGAAGAAAATTTGATAATAGGAGTAAATTAGAAAGTTGCTTAAAATTTCATGCTCAATCTGAATCGCGAAAGAAAATTTTTGGGTACAGTGTCCCTTTAAAGGTACCGTCATTTAGTGTTAGTCGTCGGAAGAAGAGGATGCTCCGCGTCGGATGTCTTGAAGATGGACCCGCTCCGCTCCTGATGGATGAAGATAGAAGATGCCGTCTGGATGAAGACTTTTGGCTGTCTGGAGGACCTCTTCTGCCCGGATAGGATGAAGACTTCGGACCCTCTGGAGGATCACTTCTGCCCGGTTGGGTGAAGACGTCTCAAGGTAGGGTGATTTTCAAGGGGTTAGTGTTAGGTTTTATTAAGGGGGGATTGGGTGGGTTTTAGAGTAGGGTTGGGTGTGTAGGTGGTGGGTTGTAATGTTGGGGGTATTGTATTTTTTTTTTTTACAGGTAAAAGAGCTGATTACTTTGGGGCAATGCCCCGCAAAAAGCCTTTTTAAGGGCTATTTGTAATTTAGTATAGGGTAGGGATTTTTATTATTTTGGGGGGCTTTTTTATTTTATTAGGGGGATTAGATTAGGTGTAATTAGTTTTAAAAAATTGTAATTATTTTATTTTTTCTGAAATTTAGTGGGGTTTTTTCCCGTAATTTAGTTTATTTAATTTAATTCTAATTAATTGTAGTTAATTTAGGTAATTTATTTAATGATAGTGTAGTGTTAGGTGTAATTGTAACTTAGGTTAGGATTTATTTTGCAGGTATATTTGTATTTATTTTAACTAGGAAGTTATTAAATAGTTAATAACTATTTAATAACTATTGTACCTAGTTAAAATAAATACAAAGTTGCATGTAAAATAAAAATAAACCCTAAGATAGATACAATGTAACTATTAGTTATATTGTAGTTATCTTATGGTTTATTTTATAGGTATGTATTTAGTTTTAAATAGGAATAATTTACTTAATAATAGTATTTTTAATTAGATTTATTTAAATTATATTTAAGTTAGGGTTAGACTTAGGTTTAGGGGTTAATAACTTTATTATAGTGGCGGCAACGTTGGGGGCAGCAGATTAGGGGTTAATAATTGTAGGTAGGTTGTGATGACATTGGGGGCGGCAGATTAGTGGTTAATAAATATAATGTAGGGTTCGGCGATGTTGGGGGCGACAGATTAGGGGTTCATAAGTATAATGTAGGTGGCAGCGGTGTCCGGAGCGGCAGATTAAGGGTTAATAATATAATGCAGGTGTCCGCGATGTCGAGGACGGCAGATTAGGGGTTAATAAGTATAATGTAGGTGTCAGCGATGTCGGGGGCAGCAGATTAGGGGTTAATAAGTGTAAGATTAGGGGTGTTTAGACTTGGGGTTCATGTTAGGGTGTTAGGTGTAGACATAAAAAGTATTTTCCCATAGGAATCAATGGGGCTGCGTTAGGAGCTGAATGCTGCTTTTTTGGTATTAGACTTTTTTTCAGCCGATTCAGCCCCATTGATTCCTATGGGGAAATCGTGCACAAGCACGTTTTACCTGCTCACCACTACCGTAAGCAGTGCTGGTATTGAGGTGAGATGTGGAGCTAAATTTTGCTCTCCGATCATTTTTTTTGCGGCTAACGCCGGTTTTAAAAAAACCTGTAATATCAGCGTTGTCTGTAGGTGAGCGGTGAGCATAAACGGTGCGTTATCCCCGCAAGCCTTAACGACAAAAACTCGTAATCTAGCCGACAGTCTAAAATGACATAAGTATATAATTCTCAAGTGTATGCAATATCATAAAATAAGCATTAGCATGTAGCTGTCATAATGTAGGCATTATCGTAAGCGAGGCAAACTGATGCAAAAGCTAAAGGTCGAACATAAGGATTAGGTAACTAAGAGGCAAATAGTTGCAACATGAAATCTCCACATTAGAGTCTTTGGCAATTAGAAGTTTGTGGTGAGTAGCAAAGCAATATTGGTGACAGAGAATGCAAGGTTTCACTCTTGAGCAATCATATGACTTGTGCAACAATATTTGCAGCAAAGTTACTTATGATCCGGAAATAGGATGGTGCAGTAATAGTAGTTACCGATAACTTCTGTACCTCTGCAGAGTTGGTACTATGTGTCAGCTGTGGGTTTGTAGATCGACCGCGAGTTCACCCCACGTGACTTGGGCGTCTGACATCACGGGTGAAACTCGGGGGGCTTGTCTCGGCCCAACAAACCAATTTTTCTGCGGTAAGAGGAGGTTCTCTCATCCACTGGTAAATGATGTTAACCTTTTAGTAAGAGTGAATCGGTGCAATCGCCTGCACTTAGTGCTCTGCACGCAGACAGTGGATATTTTCCAGGATCAGGAAGTGATTGATAACCCGGGTTAGAGAAATCCTGTAGAGTATGGCCAAAGTGTTAAAGGTAGTAAATGGTCAAAGCATTCAACGCGCTTCGCTCTATCAGAGAGCTTTATCAAGCTTTATCTTGATAAAGCTCTCTGATAGAGTGAAATATTATACATTAGCAAAAGCACTAGATAATAGCACTATTACCTGTCATGTAGTGCTACAGATACTACCTAGGTATCTCGATAACACACAATATTATACATTAGCAAGAGCACTAGATAACAGCACTATTACCTGTCATGTAGTGCTACAGATACTACCTAGGTATCTCTATAACACAATATTATACATTAGCAAGAGCACTAGATAACAGCACTATTACCTGTCATGTAGTGCTACAGATACTACCTAGGTATCTCTATAACACAATATTATACATTAGCAAGAGCACTAGATAACAGCACTATTACCTGTCATGTAGTGCTACAGTTACTACCTAGGTATCTCTATAACACAATATTATACATTAGCAAGAGCACTAGATAACAGCACTATTACCTGTCATGTAGTGCTACCGATACTACCTAGGTATCTCTATAACACAATATTATACATTAGCAATAGCACTAGATAACAGCACTATTACTTGTCATGTAGTGCTACAGATGCTATCTAGCTATCTCTATAACACAATATTATACATTAGCAAGAGCACTAGATAACAGCACTATTACCTGTCATGTAGTGCTACAGATACTACCTAGGTATCTCGATAACACACAATATTATACATTAGCAAGAGCACTAGATACCAGCACTATTACTTGTCATGTAGTGCTACAGATGCTATCTAGCTATCTCTATAACATAATATTATACATTAGCAAGAGCACTAGATAACAGCACTATTACCTGTCATGTAGTGCTACAGATACTACCTAGGTATCTCTATAACACAATATTATACATTAGCAAGAGCACTAGATAACAGCACTATTACCTGTCATGTAGTGCTACAGATACTACCTAGGTATCTCTATAACACATAATATTATACATTAGCAAGAGCACTAGATAACAGCACTATTACCTGTCATGTAGTGCTACAGATACTACCTAGGTATCTCTATAACACAATATTATACATTAGTAACAGCACTAGATAATAGCA
Organism: Bombina bombina; assembly: GCF_027579735.1. Lineage (NCBI taxonomy): Eukaryota > Metazoa > Chordata > Amphibia > Anura > Bombinatoridae > Bombina > Bombina bombina. The sequence continues at coordinate 22,217,852 of NC_069507.1, read as the reverse complement.
CTATTACCTGTCATGTAGTACTACAGATGCTACCTAGGTATCTCTATAACACAATATTATACATTAGCAAGAGCACTAGATAACAGCACTATTACCTGTCATGTAGTGCTACAGATACTACCTAGGTATCTCTATAACACAATATTATACATTAGCAAGAGCACTAGATAATAGCACTATTACCTGTCATGTAGTGCTACAGATGCTACCTAGGTATCTCTATAACACACAATATTATACATTAGCAAGAACACTACATAACAGCACTATTACCTGTCATGTAGTGCTACAGATACTACCTAGGTATATCTATAACACACAATATTATACATTAGCAAGAGCAATAGATAACAGCACTATTACCTGTCATGTAGTGCTACAGATACTACCTAGGTATCTCTATAACACAATATTATACATTAGCAAGAGCACTAGATAACAGCACTAGATAACAGCACTATTACCTGTCATGTAGTGATAGAGATACTACCTAGGTATCTCTATAACACAATATTATACATTAGCAAGAGCACTAGATAAAAGCACTATTACCTGTCATGTAGTGCTACAGATACTACCTAGGTATCTCTATAACACAATATTATACATTAGCAAGAGCACTAGATAACAGCACTATTACCTGTCATGTAGTGCTACAGATACTACCTAGGTATCTCTATAACACACAATATTATACATTAGCAAGAGCACTAGATAACAGCACTATTACCGGTCATGTAGTGCTACAGATACTACCTAGGTATCTCTATAACACACAATATTATACATTAGCAAGAGCACTAGATAACAGCACTATTACCTGCCATGTAGTGCTACAGATACAACCTAGGTATCTCTATAACACAATATTATACATTAGCAAGAGCAATAGATAACAGCATTATTACCTGTCATGTAGTGCTACAGATACTACCTAGGTATCTCTATAACACACAATATTATACATTAGCAAGAGCACTAGATAACAGCACTGTTACCTTTCATGTATAGCTACAGATACTACCTAGGTATCTCTATAACACAATATTATACATTAGCAAGAGCACTAGATAACAGCACTATTACCTGTCATGTAGTGCTACAGATACTACCTAGGTATCTCTATAACACATAATATTTTATATTAGCAAGAGCACAAGATAACAGCACTATTACCTGTCATGTAGTGCTACATATACTACCTAGGTATCTCTATAACACACAATATTATACATTAGCAAGAGCACTAGATAACAGCACTATTACCTGTCATGTAGTGCTACAGATACTACCTAGGTATCTCTTTAACACACAATATTATACATTAGCAAGAGCACTAGATAAAAGCACTATTGCCTGTCATGTAGTACTACAGATACTACCTAGGTATCTCTATAACACAATATTATACATTAGCAAGAGCACTAGATAACAGCACTATTACCTGTCATGTAGTGCTACAGATACTACCTAGGTATCTCTATAACACATAATATTATACATTAGCAAGAGCACTAGATAACAACACTATTACCTGTCATGTAGTGCTACAGATACTACCTAGGTATCTCTATAACACAATATTATACATTAGCAAGAGCACTAGATAATAGCACTATTACCTGTCATGTAGTGCTACAGATGCTACCTAGGTATCTCTATAACACACAATATTATACATTAGCAAGAACACTAGATAACAGCACTATTACCTGTCATGTAGTGCTACAGATACTACCTAGGTATATCTATAACACACAATATTATACATTAGCAAGAGCAATAGATAACAGCACTATTACCTGTCATGTAGTGCTACAGATACTACCTATGTATCTCTATAACACAATATTATACATTAGCAAGAGCACTAGATAACAGCACTAGATAACAGCACTATTACCTGTCATGTAGTGCTACAGATACTACCTAGGTATCTCTATAACACAATATTATACATTAGCAAGAGCACTAGATAAAAGCACTATTACCTGTCATGTAGTGCTACAGATACTACCTAGGTATCTCTATAACACAATATTATACATTAGCAAGAGCACTAGATAACAGCACTATTACCTGTCATGTAGTGATAGAGATACTACCTAGGTATCTCTATAACACAATATTATATATTAGCAAGAGCACTAGATAAAAGCACTATTACCTGTCATGTAGTGCTACAGATACTACCTAGGTATCTCTATAACACAATATTATACATTAGCAAGAGCACTAGATAACAGCACTATTACCTGTCATGTAGTGCTACAGATACTACCTAGGTATCTCTATAACACACAATATTATACATTAGCAAGAGCACTAGATAACAGCACTATTACCGGTCATGTAGTGCTACAGATACTACCTAGGTATCTCTATAACACACAATATTATACATTAGCAAGAGCACTAGATAACATCACTATTACCTGCCATGTAGTGCTACAGATACAACCTAGGTATCTCTATAACACAATATTATACATTAGCAAGAGCAATAGATAACAGCATTATTACCTGTCATGTAGTGCTACAGATACTACCTAGGTATCTCTATAACACACAATATTATACATTAGCAAGAGCACTAGATAACAGCACTGTTACCTTTCATGTATAGCTACAGATACTACCTAGGTATCTCTATAACACAATATTATACATTAGCAAGAGCACTAGATAACAGCACTATTACCTGTCATGTAGTGCTACAGATACTACCTAGGTATCTCTATAACACACAATATTTTATATTAGCAAGAGCACAAGATAACAGCACTATTACCTGTCATGTAGTGCTACATATACTACCTAGGTATCTCTATAACACATAATATTATACATTAGCAAGAGCACTAGATAACAACACTATTACCTGTCATGTAGTGCTACAGATACTACCTAGGTATCTCTATAACACAATATTATACATTAGCAAGAGCACTAGATAATAGCACTATTACCTGTCATGTAGTGCTACAGATGCTACCTAGGTATCTCTATAACACACAATATTATACATTAGCAAGAACACTAGATAACAGCACTATTACCTGTCATGTAGTGCTACAGATACTACCTAGGTATATCTATAACACACAATATTATACATTAGCAAGAGCAATAGATAACAGCACTATTACCTGTCATGTAGTGCTACAGATACTACCTATGTATCTCTATAACACAATATTATACATTAGCAAGAGCACTAGATAACAGCACTAGATAACAGCACTATTACCTGTCATGTAGTGCTACAGATACTACCTAGGTATCTCTATAACACAATATTATACATTAGCAAGAGCACTAGATAAAAGCACTATTACCTGTCATGTAGTGCTACAGATACTACCTAGGTATCTCTATAACACAATATTATACATTAGCAAGAGCACTAGATAACAGCACTATTACCTGTCATGTAGTGATAGAGATACTACCTAGGTATCTCTATAACACAATATTATATATTAGCAAGAGCACTAGATAAAAGCACTATTACCTGTCATGTAGTGCTACAGATACTACCTAGGTATCTCTATAACACAATATTATACATTAGCAAGAGCACTAGATAACAGCACTATTACCTGTCATGTAGTGCTACAGATACTACCTAGGTATCTCTATAACACACAATATTATACATTAGCAAGAGCACTAGATAACAGCACTATTACCGGTCATGTAGTGCTACAGATACTACCTAGGTATCTCTATAACACACAATATTATACATTAGCAAGAGCACTAGATAACATCACTATTACCTGCCATGTAGTGCTACAGATACAACCTAGGTATCTCTATAACACAATATTATACATTAGCAAGAGCAATAGATAACAGCATTATTACCTGTCATGTAGTGCTACAGATACTACCTAGGTATCTCTATAACACACAATATTATACATTAGCAAGAGCACTAGATAACAGCACTGTTACCTTTCATGTATAGCTACAGATACTACCTAGGTATCTCTATAACACAATATTATACATTAGCAAGAGCACTAGATAACAGCACTATTACCTGTCATGTAGTGCTACAGATACTACCTAGGTATCTCTATAACACACAATATTTTATATTAGCAAGAGCACAAGATAACAGCACTATTACCTGTCATGTAGTGCTACATATACTACCTAGGTATCTCTATAACACACAATATTATACATTAGCAAGAGCACTAGATAACAGCACTATTACCTGTCATGTAGTGCTACAGATACTACCTAGGTATCTCTTTAACACACAATATTATACATTAGCAAGAGCACTAGATAACAGCACTATTGCCTGTCATGTAGTACTACAGATACTACCTAGGTATCTCTATAACACAATATTATACATTAGCAAGAGCACTAGATAACAGCACTATTACCTGTCATGTAGTGCTACAGATACTACCTAGGTATCTCTATAACACATAATATTATACATTAGCAAGAGCACTAGATAACAGCACTATTACCTGTCATGTAGTGCTACAGATACTACCTAGGTATCTCTATAACACATAATATTATACATTAGCAAGACCACTAGATAACAGCACTATTACCTGTCATGTAGTGCTACATAAACTACCTAGGTATCTCTATAACACACAATATTATACATTAGCAAGAGCACTAGATAACAGCACTATTACCTGTCATGTAGTGCTACAGATACTACCTAGGTATCTCTATAACACACAATATTATACATTAGCAAGAGGACTAGATAACAGCACTATTACCTGTCATGTAGTGCTACAGATACTACCTAGGTATCTCTATAACACAATATTATACATTAGCAAGAGCACTAGATAACAGCACTATTACCTGTCATGTAGTGATAGAGATACTACCTAGGTATCTCTATAACACACAATATTATACATTAGCAAGAGCACTAGGTAACAGCACAATTACCTGTCATGTAGTGCTACAGATACTACCTAGGTATCTCTATAACACACAATATTATATATTAGCAAGAGCACTAGATAAAAGCACTATTACCTGTCATGTAGTGCTACAGATACTACCTAGGTATCTCTATAACACACAATATTATACATTAGCAAGAGCACTAGATAACAGCACTATTACCTGTCATGTAGTACTACAGATACTACCTAGGTATCTCTATAACACATAATATTATACATTAGCAAGAGCACTAGATAACAGCACTATTACCTGTCATGTAGTGCTACAGATACTACCTAGGTATCTCTATAACACATAATATTATACATTAGCAAGAGCACTAGATAACAGCACTATTACCTGTCATGTAGTGCTACAGATACTACCTAGGTATCTCTATAACACACAGTATTATACATTAGCAAGATCATTAGATAACAGCACAATTACCTGTCATGCAGTGCTACAGATACTACCTAGGTCTCTATAACAAACAATATTATACATCAGCAAGAGCAAAAGATAATAGCACTATTACCTGTCATGTAGTGCTACAGATGCTACCTAGGTATCTCCATAACACACAATATTATACATTAGCAAGAGCACTAGATAACAGCACTATTACCTGTCATGTAGTGCTGCAGACACTACTTAGGTAACGCTATAACACACAATATTATACAATAGCACGAGCACTAGATAACAGCACTATTGCCTGTCATGTAGTGCTACAGATGCTACCTAGGTATCTCTATAACACACAATATTATACATTAGCAAGAGAACTAGATAACAGCACTATTACATGTGATGTAGTGCTACTGATGCTACCTAGGTATCTCTATAACACAATATTATACATTAGCAAGAGCACTAGATAACAGCACTATTACCTGTCATGTAGTGCTACAAATACTACCTAGGTATCTATATAACACACAATATTATACGTTAGCAAGAGCACTAGATAACAGCACTACTACCTGTCATGTAGTGATACAGATACTACCTAGGTAACTCTATAACACAATATTATACATTAGCAAGAGCACTAGATAACAGCACTATTTCCAGTCATTCAGTGCTACAGATACTACCTAGGTATCTCTATAACAGACAATATTATACATTAGCAAGAGCACTAGATAACAGCACTATTACCTGTCATGTAGTGTTACAGATACTACCTAGGTATCTCTATAACACACAATATTATACATTAGCAAGAGCACTAGATAACAGCATTATTACCTGTCATGTAGTGCTACAGATACTACCTAGGTATCTCTATAACACAATATTATACATTAGCAAGAGCACTAGATAACAGCACAATTACCTGTCATGTAGTGCTACAGATATTACCTAGGTATCTCTATAACACAATATTATACATTAGCAAGAGCACTAGATAACAGCACAATTACCTGTCATGTAGTGCTACAGATACTACCTAGGTATCTCTATAACACAATATTATACATTAGTAAGAGCACTAGATAACAGCACTATTACCTATCATGTAGTGCTACAGATACTACCTAGGTATCTCTATAACACACAATATTATACATTAGCAAGAGCACTAGATAACAGCACTATTACCTGTCATGTAGTGCTACAGATACTACCTAGGTATCTCTTTAACACACAATATTATACATTAGCAAGAGCACTAGATAACAGCACTATTGCCTGTCATGTAGTACTACAGATACTACCTAGGTATCTCTATAACACAATATTATACATTAGCAAGAGCACTAGATAACAGCACTATTACCTGTCATGTAGTGCTACAGATACTACCTAGGTATCTCTATAACACATAATATTATACATTAGCAAGAGCACTAGATAACAGCACTATTACCTGTCATGTAGTGCTACAGATACTACCTAGGTATCTCTATAACACATAATATTATACATTAGCAAGACCACTAGATAACAGCACTATTACCTGTCATGTAGTGCTACATAAACTACCTAGGTATCTCTATAACACACAATATTATACATTAGCAAGAGCACTAGATAACAGCACTATTACCTGTCATGTAGTGCTACAGATACTACCTAGGTATCTCTATAACACACAATATTATACATTAGCAAGAGGACTAGATAACAGCACTATTACCTGTCATGTAGTGCTACAGATACTACCTAGGTATCTCTATAACACAATATTATACATTAGCAAGAGCACTAGATAACAGCACTATTACCTGTCATGTAGTGATAGAGATACTACCTAGGTATCTCTATAACACACAATATTATACATTAGCAAGAGCACTAGGTAACAGCACAATTACCTGTCATGTAGTGCTACAGATACTACCTAGGTATCTCTATAACACACAATATTATATATTAGCAAGAGCACTAGATAAAAGCACTATTACCTGTCATGTAGTGCTACAGATACTACCTAGGTATCTCTATAACACACAATATTATACATTAGCAAGAGCACTAGATAACAGCACTATTACCTGTCATGTAGTACTACAGATACTACCTAGGTATCTCTATAACACATAATATTATACATTAGCAAGAGCACTAGATAACAGCACTATTACCTGTCATGTAGTGCTACAGATACTACCTAGGTATCTCTATAACACATAATATTATACATTAGCAAGAGCACTAGATAACAGCACTATTACCTGTCATGTAGTGCTACAGATACTACCTAGGTATCTCTATAACACACAGTATTATACATTAGCAAGATCATTAGATAACAGCACAATTACCTGTCATGCAGTGCTACAGATACTACCTAGGTCTCTATAACAAACAATATTATACATCAGCAAGAGCAAAAGATAATAGCACTATTACCTGTCATGTAGTGCTACAGATGCTACCTAGGTATCTCCATAACACACAATATTATACATTAGCAAGAGCACTAGATAACAGCACTATTACCTGTCATGTAGTGCTGCAGACACTACTTAGGTAACGCTATAACACACAATATTATACAATAGCACGAGCACTAGATAACAGCACTATTGCCTGTCATGTAGTGCTACAGATGCTACCTAGGTATCTCTATAACACACAATATTATACATTAGCAAGAGAACTAGATAACAGCACTATTACATGTGATGTAGTGCTACTGATGCTACCTAGGTATCTCTATAACACAATATTATACATTAGCAAGAGCACTAGATAACAGCACTATTACCTGTCATGTAGTGCTACAAATACTACCTAGGTATCTATATAACACACAATATTATACGTTAGCAAGAGCACTAGATAACAGCACTACTACCTGTCATGTAGTGATACAGATACTACCTAGGTAACTCTATAACACAATATTATACATTAGCAAGAGCACTAGATAACAGCACTATTTCCAGTCATTCAGTGCTACAGATACTACCTAGGTATCTCTATAACAGACAATATTATACATTAGCAAGAGCACTAGATAACAGCACTATTACCTGTCATGTAGTGTTACAGATACTACCTAGGTATCTCTATAACACACAATATTATACATTAGCAAGAGCACTAGATAACAGCATTATTACCTGTCATGTAGTGCTACAGATACTACCTAGGTATCTTTATAACACAATATTATACATTAGCAAGAGCACTAGATAACAGCACAATTACCTGTCATGTAGTGCTACAGATATTACCTAGGTATCTCTATAACACAATATTATACATTAGCAAGAGCACTAGATAACAGCACAATTACCTGTCATGTAGTGCTACAGATACTACCTAGGTATCTCTATAACACAATATTATACATTAGTAAGAGCACTAGATAACAGCACTATTACCTATCATGTAGTGCTACAGATACTACCTAGGTATCTCTATAACACACAATATTATACATTAGCAAGAGCACTAGATAACAGCACTATTACCTGTCATGTAGTGCTACAGAAACTACCTAGGTATCTTTATAACACAATATTATACATTAGCAAGAGCACTAGATAACAGCACTATTACCTGTCATGTAGTACTACAGATACTACCTAGGTATCTCTATAACACAATATTATAAATTAGCAAGAGCACTAGATAACAGCACTATTACCTATCATGTAGTGCTACAGATACTACCTAGGTATCTCTATAACACACAATATTATACATTAGCAAGAGCACTCGATAACAGCACTATTACCTGTCAGGTAGTGCTACAGATACTACCTAGGTATCTCTATAACACACAATATTATACATTAGCAAGAGCACTAGATAACAGCACTATTACCTGTCATGTAGTGCTACAGATACTACCTAGGTATCTCTATAACACACAATATTATACATTAGCAAGAGCACTCAATAACAGCACTATTACCTGTCAGGTAGTGCTACAGATACTACCTAGGTATCTCTATAACACACAATATTTTATATTAGCAAGAGCACTAGATAACAGCACTATTACCTGTCATGTTGTGCTACAGATACTACCTAGGTATCTCTATAACACACAATATTATACATTAGCAACAGCACTAGATAGCAGCACTATTACCTGTCATGTAGTGCTACAGATACTACCTAGGTATCTCTATAACACACAATATTATACATTAGCAAGAGCACTAGATAACAGCACTGTTACCTGTCATGTAGTGCTACAGATACTACCTAGGTATCTCTATAACACATAATATTATACATTAGCAAGAGCACTAGATAACAGCACTATTACCTGTTATGTAGTGCTACAAATACTATCTAGGTATCTCTATAACACACTATTATACGTTAGCAAGAGCACTAGATAGCAGCACTATTACCTGTCATGTAGTGCTACAGATACTACCTAGGTAAATCTATAACACACAATATTATACATTAGCAAGAGCACTATATAACAGCACTGTTACCTGTCATGTAGTGCTACAGATACTACCTAGGTATCTCTATAACACATAATATTATACATTAGCAAGAGCACTAGATAACAGCACTATTACCTGTCATGTAGTGCTACAGATACTACCTAGGTATCTCTATAACACATAATATTATACATTAGCAAGAGCACTAGATAACAGCACTATTACCTGTCATGTAGTGCTACAGATACTACCTAGGTATCTCTATAACACACAGTATTATACATTAGCAAGATCATTAGATAACAGCACAATTACCTGTCATGCAGTGCTACAGATACTACCTAGGTCTCTATAACAAACAATATTATACATCAGCAAGAGCAAAAGATAATAGCACTATTACCTGTCATGTAGTGCTACAGATGCTACCTAGGTATCTCCATAACACACAATATTATACATTAGCAAGAGCACTAGATAACAGCACTATTACCTGTCATGTAGTGCTGCAGACACTACTTAGGTAACGCTATAACACACAATATTATACAATAGCACGAGCACTAGATAACAGCACTATTGCCTGTCATGTAGTGCTACAGATGCTACCTAGGTATCTCTATAACACACAATATTATACATTAGCAAGAGAACTAGATAACAGCACTATTACATGTGATGTAGTGCTACTGATGCTACCTAGGTATCTCTATAACACAATATTATACATTAGCAAGAGCACTAGATAACAGCACTATTACCTGTCATGTAGTGCTACAAATACTACCTAGGTATCTATATAACACACAATATTATACGTTAGCAAGAGCACTAGATAACAGCACTACTACCTGTCATGTAGTGATACAGATACTACCTAGGTAACTCTATAACACAATATTATACATTAGCAAGAGCACTAGATAACAGCACTATTTCCAGTCATTCAGTGCTACAGATACTACCTAGGTATCTCTATAACAGACAATATTATACATTAGCAAGAGCACTAGATAACAGCACTATTACCTGTCATGTAGTGTTACAGATACTACCTAGGTATCTCTATAACACACAATATTATACATTAGCAAGAGCACTAGATAACAGCATTATTACCTGTCATGTAGTGCTACAGATACTACCTAGGTATCTCTATAACACAATATTATACATTAGCAAGAGCACTAGATAACAGCACAATTACCTGTCATGTAGTGCTACAGATATTACCTAGGTATCTCTATAACACAATATTATACATTAGCAAGAGCACTAGATAACAGCACAATTACCTGTCATGTAGTGCTACAGATACTACCTAGGTATCTCTATAACACAATATTATACATTAGTAAGAGCACTAGATAACAGCACTATTACCTGTCATTTAGTGCTACAGATGCTACCTAGGTATCTCTATAACTCAATATTATACATTAGCAAGAGCACTAGATAACAGCACTATTACCTGTCATGTAGTGCTACAGATACTACCTAGGTATCTCTATAACACAATATTATACATTAGCAAGAGCACTAGATAACAGCACTATTACCTGTCATGTAGTGCTACAGATACTACCTAGGTATCTCTATAACACAATATTATACATTAGCAAGAACACTAGATAACAGCACTATTACCTGTCATGTAGTGCTACAGATACTACCTAGGTATCGCTATAACACACACAATATTATGCATTAGCAAGAGCACTAGATAACAGCACTATTACCTGTCATGTAGTGCTACAGACACTACCTAGGTATCTCTATAACACACAATATTATACATTAGCAAGAGCACTAGATAACAGCACTATTACCTGTCATGTAGTGCTACAGATACTACCTAGGTATCTCTATAACACACAATATTATACATTAGCAAGAGCACTAGATAACACCACTATTACCTGTCATGTAGTGCTACAGATGCTACCTAGGTATCTCTATAACACAATATTATACATTAGCAAGAGCACTAGATAACAGCACTATTACCTGTCATGTAGTGCTACAGATACTACCTAGGTATCGCTATAACACACACAATATTATGCATTAGCAAGAGCACTAGATAACAGCACTATTACCTGTGAGGTAGTGCTACAGATACTACCTAGTAATCTCTATAACACAATATTATACATTAGCAAGAGCACTAGATAACAGCACTATTACCTGTCATGTAGTGCTACAGACACTACCTAGGTATCTCTATAACACACAATATTATACATTAGCAAGAGCACTAGATAACAGCACTATTACCTGTCATGTAGTGCTACAGATACTACCTAGGTATCTCTATAACACACAATATTATACATTAGCAAGAGCACTAGATAACACCACTATTACCTGTCATGTAGTGCTACAGATGCTACCTAGGTATCTCTATAACACAATATTATACATTAGCAAGAGCACTAGATAACAGCACTATTACCTGTCATGTAGTGCTACAGATACTACCTAGGTATCGCTATAACACACAATATTATACATTAGCAAGAGCACTAGATAACAACACTATTACCTGTCATGTAGTGCTACAGATACTACCTAGGTATCTCTATAACACAATATTATACATTAGCAAGAGCACTAGATAACAGCACTATTACCTGTTATGTAGTGCTGCAGATGCTACCTAGGTATCTCTTCAAACGCCGAATATCATGGGAACGAAGCAAATTTGCTAATAGAAGTAAATTGGAAACTTTTAAAAAATTGTTATGCTCAGTCTGAATCACAAAAGAACATAAATGTTTTTTAAATATTAATTTTGCAATACATGGGTTAATTACTATGTAAAAAAATGCTTTACTGTTCATTTAGTAGTGCATAAGTCTAGTTTGTAAAGGTATAAAGATATAGAGAATGTTGTTTGCAGCAAGATTAGATGTATAGAATAAATATGTTACTCGTAATGTACCTCCTGGCTGTGTTATGTATTTATTTTTTAACATATATGTGTGAATTTATCATTTAGAAGGTGCTTTATGTATTACTTTCTACCACATAGAGAATCATAAAAAAGGAATCCAATGAATATCAAAAGCATATTAACCTAAATTATTGTGATAGATGCGATGCAGAGACGTAAAACGTCCTGTGGATACCTGCTTTACCGACCCACAGGTGGGATAATCCGTCAGCACAAAGCCAAAAATAACTCAATTGCTACGTGACTTTGTCAAGACAAATTACTGATTGTAAATGGCAAAGAATGTTTTAACATTGTTCTAAACACATTACATGCTGTGAACAAGGACATTTTAGCCTTTCCAATATAATGATCAATACACCAGTGACTGCGGATGTTGCACACTGTCAGAAGAGTCTAAACATTGCTCACGTTTACTCTACACCTCTGGTTATTAAACCTGTCCTCAGGCTCCCCAACAAACTAGATTTTGAGGATATCGGAACTGGAGCACAGGTGAAATAATCAGCTGATTAGTAAACATGAATATTTTACCTGCTCTCATCCAGGGTAATCCTGACAATCTTGCCTGTTAGGGAGCACTGAGCACAGGTTTGAAAACCAGTGCTCTACACCAATGTTTCTCAACTGCGGTCCTCAAATACCCCCAACAGGCCAGGTTTTCAATATAGCTGAACCAGTGCACAGGTGACGTCATCAGCTGATCAGTCCCCATGGTTACTAACCTGCTCTTAGCCATCAGCTGATTATGTCACCTGTGCTCTAGTTCAGCTATGATGAAAAAGCTACAAGGCGAAACAAGTTAAGGGGGGAATAACACAGGATCAATGGGTATCCTGTATTTTAACTAAGCAATTTTGCTCTAAACGTAAACTTAGACCTCAAGTGAAGTCATAGAATCGCAGTGTTCCTACTTGACTTAATCTGGGCATAGCCTTTTGCACATTAGGACTATTTAATGCTAAGTCTTCAGTAGTGGCCATATTGATTTACTTAACGGCTGTTTCCCAGTGTATCGGCTCGCTCTAGTGATAACTACTTTGTATAAGAATGATACATATGGGAGTTAGAAACAGTGTTGCTATTAATGATACAGCTTACTTTAACACGCAGTGGATATACTACAGGGTTACTGTTGGTAACTAATACAGGCTATATATGCATGCACTAACCATTTGATCATACACGCTTATATAAAGCAAACGAGTGGAATACCATCTCCTCAATGACCTGTAACTCTCTCACGAATTGTGTGTAGACACTATAGTTACCAATACACGGGAATAATAGACCTCTTTGCTGGAATTGTATATAAGGTGTATGTTTTGATACTTAGCACCAAAAACACTAATTACAAGCGTATTCACAATAAATGCTACAATTGTTATAGTGTTCCCTCTGCATCAATAAGAGTAGTGCCATTGTTTCTTCTCAGTGATATAAATAATGAAAACCTGGCCTGTTGGGGGTTACTTGAGGACAACGGTTGAGAAACTATATCTAAACCAAACACAAAACTACATTACACAGTATCAATGCGCTTTCCTATTCCTTGGTGCAACTGAAAGCGGGATTGGAGGGGCAGAAATACTCCAAATTAGCTTTAATTAACACAAACATATATTAAAAGTTACATTAAATTAAAAATTAAATAATTTATAAAGTCTATGTAATTAAACATAGCAGAATAAATATGCAATGTTTGTTCATTTTCTATATCATCTGCTTCTGACTTATTTTACCTCTGAAACTTGTACTTTGTTCTACTGCAGTGCATCCTAAATATTCCAGTATCCTGCAGTTTTCTTGACCCTGCTACATGCTACACAGTAACTGTTTAGAGCTCATTTACTTGTGATCTCTGATTGGTCACAGTAAAGGTGCCAAGGTAAACACACTGGCTGGTTCCATCACTGCACTGCAAATTTAAATACATACAGGGTAAAAGTGTTTCAATGTAGAGAGACAAATTTAATGCCCCTAAAAACAGATTCCTGAGACGCTTATACCAGCGATATGGTGTCTCTCTCCTGCACTCGTTAACTAAAGTGAAAGGAAGCTAAGCTAAAAATTTAAAGGGACACTGTACTCCAAACATTTGCAACATGCGTATGAAAAGTATGTAGAATGTTTTTCTTTTGTATTTATTTTTTTTCAGAAAAAAAAAAGTACAATGAAAGCTGCATCAGAAGTATACTAATTCTCATTGGCCTATAGCTACTCCTTGCTTATTCTAATTGGTTGATATACTTCCCACTAATCAGTTGTGTACTTCCTACTAATTCTCATTGGGCGATAGCTACTTTCTGCTTATGCTTATTGGTTGATACATACTTCCTACTAATGCTCATTGGCTAATTGCTACATCCTACTTATACTCATTGGTTGATAGGTACTAGACAATACTTATAAGCCACAAGCAATAGCAGGAGCTGCACGACTGGCATATATGTGTGCTTGTATGTATATACACATATACACAAAATAAAAACCTGTTGTTCCCCCATAACTGCTTTTTTTCTCATTTTACATGATCATCCAGAGGCGTAACTAGAAACCACAGGGCCCAGGTGCAAGAATCTAAGAAGGGCCACCCCACCACTCCACCACCCCTCCCCCTCCAAAAAAAGATGAATTTAATACTTTTTTTTTTTTTTTTTTTACATTTAACACAGAAAAAAATGTGAATCAGATTACATGTCTGCAAAAGGAGATACCCTGTGCTCACAGTCTGTGAGATGGTCTGACCCCCTATTACTGTATATAGTGACACTGTTTAACACACCAGTACTGTATATAGTAAGTTAGTGACACAGTCTGTAATCTGACGGTGAGATGGCTGGCCTGACCCTACCCGCCCAGTACTTTATAAAGTGACCACAGTAGTCTGTGACATGGTCCAGCCCCCCGTACTGTATATATTGGTATTGTGTAGTGACACTGTTTACCCCCTGCCCCCCCATGCTGTAGTAACAAGGTCTGTAATTTGCTGGTTCCACAAACATACACAAACACACATACATGCATAAATACACACACACACACACACACACATAAACACCAATGGGTAAAATAGAAACACTAACCCCTGTAGTCATGTCACACTCACATGATATGAGTGCAGGCAGTGGCCCAGTCGCACCTGCGACCTCTGCCCCCCCTGTAGTTTCACCCCTGTGATCATCTATCGCTCATTCCATAGTTATACAAGGTATAGCTTTAAGCTATGTATCTTGTTTTAATCATCTTTACTTTAAGCTTAAATGTATAATGGGAAAGGAGGCTGGATTTCTGTACCTGGGCTGCTGGGCTGTACTTGCTCTCTGGGCCAAAAGTAGCCAGTCTTCCTCTGTCTTTAGCCCTTCCATGACATCTGTAAGCAGTGTCCAGCAAGGGTAAGTGGGGGGCACCCAAGATTTGCTCTAAGGTCTCTAAAAGAAGACCTGTCTCCACTTCAATTGTATTTGAACCAAGAAGGAATTTATTATTTAACACTTTGAACAATTATTTACAAATGTTCTTACAAATAAAATATTACTTGCCAAACACTGAATGTATCTGTATGACTATTTAGGAGAGAGAAAAATGTTTTAGAGATCTTGTATATGTTTATAGAGCTAATCATTACCAAAGGTACATCACTGGTCATATTCCTTGTCATACACTGGTTTTTAGATGTGCCCACAGCAGCTGGGGAATGTAGCTACCTTGGATTCCCACTCACCAAGCTCTCTGCTGCATGTACAGCTTGAACAGCACCTCACAGTAAGGAGAGGGGTCTCTCCACTCACATCCCATCATCACACTCTGGGGTTTGGTGTCTATAGCATTAAAGCTTGCTTGGGATCTACAGGGATGCCTGTTTTTTAAAATCACAGAACTACCCAGTGAGGGAGCCCCTCCCGTCATCTCTTATTTGCAAGCCCTTCTGCACAGCATTCTGGAACTTATAGTTCCAGCTATGCAAACTAGAAAGGGCCCAGTCGCACCACACTTCTGGTGTGGCTGACAGTGGCAGTCAGGGAGGGGGGCTCATGGAACCCCAAACTAGGATGGCAGCACCTAGTGAGGACTTGGCCTCCACCAGGCTCCTGACTGGAGTCACAACTTTTATCCCCTGATGGTGGCCCTGCATCCAACACCTAAAATTTCTCTTACAGTTGAAGACTATATTCTCAACACTTTATTTCATGGTCCGCTGTCTTGGGGCACACTTGACTTTGAACTCACATTCACTTTACATATTCAAGGTGTTACCAAATCCTGCAGTGCACACCTGTGCAAAATTTCCAGAATTGAACCTTTCCTTACTTAAGAAGCTGCAAAAATACTAATTCATTCCCTCATTTTGTCACATATTGACTACTGCAATCTACTTCTAATTGGCCTTCCCAAACACCGTCTCGCCTCTGACCAACGTCTCTCCTCTCCTATTATCTCTACGTCCATCTCTCACCTGCAAGACTTCTGACGCGCTGCTCCTGTCCTCTGGAACTCTCTACCCCGCTCCATCAGACTGTCTCCAACCTTGTAAAGCATTAGACGCTCTTTGAAAACTCACCTATTCAGAAAGGCTTAGCAGCTCTCCTCTGTTTTTGTCCAACCCAAAATAAATATTGAATTACTTGACTCACAGCTGCAACTACTATCCACATGACAAGCTACTCCAAATCGTATGTCTCTGCACCCTCAACCTGTAGACTGTAAGCTCTTCAGAGCAGGGCCCTGTGTTTTGTATCTTATACTATCACAAATCTTTGTCATTATCCACCCATATATCTGTACCCAGCGCTACGGAATGTTGCAGCGCTATACAAATTGATAATATAATAATGTAACCCTGCTGCCTATTGATTTATTGCTAATTAATAAACAACAGGTATTATTGTTATTTGCACTGTTGCTGAATTACAATGAGAAAAAAACTGTATTGCTGTAAAAAAGCAACATTTACCTAGACCTGTGGATGTGCAAACACACAATTCCTTGAGTGTAAATTATATTGGTAAAGAACTGCACATCTGGGCTCTCACAGCAGCAGTTGGACAACAAAAGCACTGAGGCAGAGAAAGCGCTGAGTTGTGCGTTTCATTCTGGAGAGTGACAGACATTGATGACGATTCCAGTGTTTCTAATATATTTTTTTTAGAATTAAAAGCAGGTTTGTCACAAAGAAACATAATACAGGAGTCAGTGCTCACAAGGGTGAAGGCATAAGGAGCTCAATTACATGTAACATGATGCAATAAATATCAATAAATAAAGTGGCATATCCACCTACAAGTATATACATATAAATATATCTTGTATTTTATATTCTATTGTAGAAAACGGATTAACTTTCTGATGCAGTGATAAAGTGTATTCACCTCCCTCTTAATGACATTTAAGGCTTTATAACCTAGAATATCTGTAACCCCATAGTGAGGACAGTTATGTTCGTAAACAACACTGGTTATCCTGAATAACCACATTCCAGCAGTTTATTGGGTAGTTGAGGGTTCTGTGCCAACTGCTGGTGGATGAGGAGCCAGAGACATCAAGAAGCATTTAAAAAGTTGCCCTATTTAACTTGCTAACCATGATTAATGTTAAAGCATGTTACTAGGTGCCCATAGTACCAGCCGGCATAACACATTATAATCCAAAAAAATAATTATTTGACAACCGGCTGATCTTATTAAGGAGTTCAGCTTCTGGCTCTCACGTGGGCTTAATGTGAGGATGGCATGTTCAGCAACGTGGTGGCACTTTACTGAGGTAATGACATGGTTAATCAGATGGTGGCATGTTTACTGAAGAAATGGCATGGTTAACAAGATGGTGGCATGCTTACTGAAGAAATGGCATGGCTAATGAGATGGTGGCACTTTACTGTGGTAATGACATGGTTAATCAGATGGTGGCATGTTTACTGAAGAAATGGCATGGTTAACAAGATGGTGGCATGCTTACTGAAGAAATGGCATGGCTAATGAGATGGTGGCATGCTTACTGAATAAATGGCATGGCTAATGAGATGGTGGCATGTTTACTGAAGAAATTGCATGGCTAATGAGATGGTGGCATGCTTACTGAAGAAATTACATGGCTAATGAGATGGTGGCATGCTTACTGAAGAAATGGCATGGCTAATGAGATGGTGGCATGCTTACTGAAGAAATGGCATAGCTAATGAGATGGTGGCATGCTTACTGAATAAATGGCATGGCTAATGAGATGTTGGCATGCTTACTGAATAAATGGCATGGCTAATGAGATGGTGGCATGCTTACTGAAGAAATGGCATGGCTAATGAGATGGTGGCATGCTTACTGAAGAAATGGCATGGCTAATGAGATGGTGGCATGCTTACTGAAGAAATGGCATGGCTAATGAGATGGTGGCATTCTTACTGAAGAAATGGCATGGCTAATGAGATGGTGGCATGCTTACTGAAGAAATGGCATGGCTAATGAGATGGTGGCATGCTTACTGAAGAAATGGCATGGCTAATGAGATGATGGCATGCTTACTGAAGAAATGGCATGGCTAATGAGATGATGGCATGCTTACTGAAGAAATGACATGGCTAATGAGATAGTGGCATGCTTACTGAATAAACAGCATGGTTAATGAGATGGTGGCATGCTTACTGAAGAAATGGCATGGCAAATGAGATGATGGCATGCTTACTGAGAAACTGTCAAGGCTAATGAGATGATGGCATGCTTACTGAGGTAATTCTATGGTTAATGAGATAATCGCATGCATACTGAAGAAATCTCATGGTGGCATGCTTACTGAGGTAATGGCATGGCTAATGAGATGGTGGCATGCTTACTGAGGTAATGGCATGGTTAATGAGATGGTGGTATGCTTACTGAGGTAATGTTGTGGTTAATTAGATCGTGGCATGCTTACTGAGGAAATGTTGTGATTAATGAGATGGTGGCATGCTTACTGAGGTAATGGCATGGTTAATGAGATGGTGGTATGCTTACTGAGGTAATGTTGTGGTTAATTAGATCGTGGCATGCTTACTGAGGAAATGTTGTGGTTAATGAGATGGTGGCATGCTTACTGAGGTAATGTTGTGGTTAATGAGATGGTGGCATGCTTACTGAGGAAGTGGCATGGCTAATAAGTTTGTGGCAAACTTAAGGAGGCAATGATTGTTTACTGGGATGATTGAAGTTTACTGGGGTGATTGTAGTATTAGAACATACTATGGTAATACAGGGTTACTGATGTAGTGCGGGCTTACAGAGGTTATGATTGACTTAGGTAGTGGGAGCTTACTTAGGTAGCAGGGGTTTACTGGGCTTATGGCAGGCTTACTGTGTGGTGGGTAACATACTAGGGCGATAATCACATGACCTTCTAGATATCCTATGGTGGTCACATAACCCTCTAGCTTTCATACGGCTGTGATATGCCCCTGGAAATCATATGACCCTCTAGAGATCCTTTGGTTGTCACATGACCCTCTAAATATCATATGCATTATGTAACAATACCAGTTTCTCATTTTGTTAGATATTTGCTTTAGTGTAAAAATGTGTGGGTGTTAAAACTGTAAATATACATTGCATATAGGTACATTATTATGTTTAGGATGTTTTCATCTACCCTACTTGGAAAAATATATGCAGATGGTGGCATGCTTACTGACAAAATGGCATGGTTAATAAGATGGTGGTATGCTTACTGAAGAAATGGCATGGCTAATGAGATGGTGGCATGCTTACTGAAGAAATGGCATGGCTAATGAGATGGTGGCATGCTTACTGAATAAATGGCATGGCTAATGAGATGGTGGCATGCTTACTGAAGAAATGGCATGGTTAATGAGATGGTGGCATGCTTACTGAAGAAATGGCATGGTTAATGAGATGGTGGCATGCTTACTGAAGAAATGGCATGGCTAATGAGATGGTGGCATGCTTACTGAAGAAATGGCATGGTTAATGAGATGGTGGCATGCTTACTGAAGAAATGGCATGGCTAATGAGATGGTGGCATGCTTACTGAAGAAATGGCATGGCTAATGAGATGGTGGCATGCTTACTGGAGAAATGGCATGGTTAATGAGATGGTGGCATGCTTACTGAAGAAATGGCATGGCTAATGAGATGGTGGCATGTTTACTGAAGAAATGACATGGCTAATGAGATGGTGGCATGCTTACTGAAGAAATGGCATGGCTAATGAGATGGTGGCATGCTTACTGAAGAAATGGCATGGCTAATGAGATGGTGGCATGCTTACTGAAGAAATGACATGGCTAATGAGATGGTGGCATGCTTACTGAATAAATAGCATGGTTAATGAGATGGTGGCATGCTTACTGAAGAAATGGCATGGCAAATGAGATGGTGGCATGCTTACTGAGGTAATTCTATGGTTAATGAGATAATCGCATGCATACTGAAGAAATCTCATGGTGGCATGCTTACTGAGGTAATGTAGTTAATGAGATGGTGGCATGCTTACTGAGGTAATGTAGTTAATGAGATGGTGGCATGCTTACTGAGGTAATGTAGTTAATGAGATGGTGGCATGCTTACTGAGGTAATGGCATGGCTAATAAGTTTGTGGCAAACTTAAGGAGGCAATGATTGTTTACTGGGATTATTGAGGTTTACTAGGGTGATTGTAGTATTATTATTGTATTACTATGGTAATACAGGGTTACTGATGTAGTGCAGGGTTACTGATGTAGTGCAGGCTTACAGAGGTTATGATTGACTTAGGTAGTGGGAGCTTACTTAGGTAGCAGGGGTTTACTGGGCTTATGGCAGGCTTACTGTGTGGTGGGTAACATACTGGGGCGATAACCACATGACCCTCTACATATTCTATGGTGGTCACATAACCCTCTAGCTTTCATACGGCTGTGATATGCCCCTGGAAATCATATGACCCTCTAGAGATCCTTTGGTTGTCACATGACCCTCTAAATATCATATGCTTTATGTAACAATACCAGTTTCTCATTTTGTTAGATATTTGCTTTAGTGTAAAAATGTGTGGGTGTTAAAACTGTAAATATACATTGCATATAGGTACATTATTATGTTTAGGATGTTTTCATCTACCCTACTTGGAAAAATATATGCAGACATCCAGGTACGTGTACTGAGGGTTGAATGCTGGTTTCGACTTTTCCCAGATGTTTCTATTTACACTTCTAGTTGTCATTTAATAAAATATAAAACATACAGGGAAAGATATAGTCTCACAGAGTTTTGTAATATTGCTAAAGTGTCTTATTGTGCAGCTTTAATTCATCTTATTTCCTATATTTGCTCAAAAATGTCAAGTATAATACTCCCTATAACAAAAAAAAATGACAAAGCAAAGTATAATGTCAGCAAATTCTATTTTAATTTTTGCACTGAGTTGCAACTTTTTCTATTCTTTCTATATAAAGAGAATATTTTTTTGACCGCTTGTTGTATCAGGCTGTGTCCTCGCCAGGTATTGTCATTTTAAACCCTTCATAATACGCATAGCGGCTTCTAAGCAGAAAAAGAGATCTTAATTGACTTGCTTTCCTACTGAATAGTGCGCCATTTGTCACAATTCGGCAGCCCCCAGCAGATGAAGCTGTAATAATCCCATTGCACAAAGGCTTGCTAAAGAGAATTCAGATTACACGCTGAGGACAATTCATGGCAATTTAAGGAAAAATAGTTCTGGTATAAAAAAAAAAGCAAAAAAAACAAAAAACATGATTTTGGTCATATTCAGTCATGTTATTATTCATTTAAAGAAACGCTGTTCTCAAATAATTTGTCATCCATATACAGCAGCAGTTTATAAACATGTTATTTTGTTTTCCTTGAAAAAAACTTTGAAGTAAAATCTTAATTTGAAACACGGATTTGCACAAACCCCAGTGTGCTGCAATTTCACAAGAATAAGTTTGGCTCTGAAAAGACGCAGCTTGCGGCTGCTTTCTTCCTGTTTGGTTAGGTCACAAAGTGCACAAATGCACATATCTTCTTCCTACTAATTCTCATTGGCTGACAGACGCTTGCTACGGATGCTCATTGGCTGACAGGCGCTTGCTACGGATGCTCATTGGCTGACAGGCGCTTGCTACGGATGCTCATTGGCTGACAGGCGCTTGCTACGGATGCTCATTGGCTGACAGGCGCTTGCTACGGATGCTCACTGGCTGACAGGCGATTGCTACGGATGCTCATTGGCTGATAGGCGATTGCTACGGATGCTCATTGGCTGACAGGCGCTTGCTACGGATGCTCACTGGCTGATAGGCGCTTCCTACGGATGCTCATTAGCCAATATGCCCTTCTTCCTATTCATGCTCCTTGGTTAAAAGACTCTTCCAACTAATACTCATTGGCTGACAGCTATTTATACCTATTATGCTCATTGGATAAAAGGCACTTCACTACTCATAATTAACCAATTAAAGTGACAGTAAAGTCAAAATTAAACTTACATGAATCAGATAGAGCATGCAATTTTAAACAACTTTCCAGTTTACTTCTGTTATTAAATTTGCTTCATTCTCTTGGTAATCTTTCATTGAAGATTAAAACTATGTAGGCTCAGGAGAGCTCATAGTACTCTATGGCAGCAGTGTTTTGCAACATTGTAATACAAAGATGTCAGGTGCAGTTGGGGGGGGGAGCACCGTGTAGTCGGGCGCTGTTGGGCGTGTTGTGCAGTAGGGCAGGGCGCGGTGTCATTTTCTAACTTACAACTCAGCGTACAAAGTGTTAATCCTTACAGTTTTCTAATATCATACAATGAATAACTGTATACATATATGTATTAGAAAGAGAAGACACACAGTCCGATCACTAGAAAGATACAGCTTGACAAGTCCTGGAAGATGGCTCCTAAATTGTTACATCTAAACTAATGTTTGTATTATGCTATATTCATCTAAATCTTCCCATTTACTCCAACATTTCACACAGTTGTCATTCTTAATACTACTGCCACCATGTGGTTATACAGGTGTAATGCATATTGTAAAAATAGCTCATACAGTACCAAAATATAACATTGCATGTTCTAGTGTGTATCACTAGAGTAGACTATTGCTTCTAAATCAATTTCTTAACACTCAAAGTGATGTTGTATGCCACCTGTTTCCAGAGTCTGGTTTTCTCAAAGAATGTTACAGAGTGTGTGTATATATATATATATATATATATATATATATATATATATATACATACTAGGACAGCTGGGAGGGGAAGTTATATAAAGGGGAAGGCAGCCCATAGGGTTCCGGGAAATGTCTACCTCCCACAGGAGACATAAAAGCAAAAATAAAACTCATAATTCTCTAATCAGCACACTAGCCCTATGGCACTTTTATTGTAGCTAGAGCGCCGATTAGAGAACAGTCTAAATAGTCTCACAAAAAACAAATTATGCTTACCAGATAATTTAATTACCTTCTGTGTAAGGAGAGTCCACAAATCTGATTCATAGAGGCCTCGTTCTTAAAGGCCCAAGAGGAAGCCACTACTCTAGTAGAATGAGCCGTAATTCTCTGAGGAGGTCTATTTCCCGCTGTTCATAGACTAAGCTGATAAGACTCCTCAACCAAAAGGATAAGGAAGTCGAAGAGACCTTCTGCCCTTACACTTCCCAGAATACACCACAAAGGAGGAAGAAGTTTGTCTAAAATCCATAGTAGCTTGAAGATAAAACTTCAAAGCATGAACCACATCCAAATTATGAAGTAAACATTCCTTCGAAGAAGGATTAGGACACAAAGAAGGTAAACAAAACCTCTTGATTGATGTTGCGGTCTGACACAACCTTAGGGAGAAACCATAACTTAGTACTTAGGGCAGCCTTATTCGAATGGAACACCAGATAAGGAGTCTCACATTGCAAGGCGGCAATCTGCGCGCCAAGGCAATAGTTAGTAGAAAGAGAACTTTCCAGGACAACAATTTAATATCAATTTCATGCATAGGCTCAAAGGAAGCCCGTTGCAAAACTTTAAGAACCAGATTCAGACTCCAAGGGGGAGCCGAAGATCTGAACACAGGTCTGATCCTAATCGGAGCCCTAACAAAAGGCTGAACATCTGGAAGCTCAGAGAGCCTGTTGTGCAGTAAAACAGACAAGGCCAAAATCTGACCCCTCAAGGAACGGGCCGAAAGACCCTTCTCCAGACCATCCTGGAGAAACAACAGAATCCTGGCAACTATATGCCAAGGAAAGCCACGCTCTTCACACCAGAATAAGTAGGTTCTCTACACCTTATGATAGATGCAATGAGTAACTGGCTTACGAGCTTGGATGAGAGTATGAATAACTCTTTCAGAAAAATCTCTGTTGGTTAAGACTAAGCGTTCAATCTCCATGCAGTCAACCTCAGAGAATCTAGATTTTGATGAAAAAAAAGGACCTTGTACCAGCAGATCCCTGCGACAAGGTAACTTCCATGGAGGAGAAGATGACATCCTCACTAGGTCCGCAAATCACGTCTTTCGCGGCCACAATGGAGCAATCAGTATTACTGACACTTGCTCCTGCTTGATGCGGGCCACTACCCGAGGAAGGAGTGGTAATGGCGGAAAAATGTAGATTAGATTGAACCTCCAAGGCACCACGCTAATGCATCTATTAGCTCCGCCTGAGGGTCCCTGGACCATGACCCATATCTGGGTAGTTGGGTATTGAGATGAGATGCCATGAGATCTATCTCCGGCGTCCCCCACCTGTAGCATATCTCCGCGAACACTTTGGGATGCAGAAACTATTCCCCCGGATGAAAAGATTGTCTGTCTGCTGAGAAAATCCGCTTCCCAGTTGTCCACACCAGGAATGTGGATCGCTTACAGCGAACAGTTGTGGTCCTCCGCCCACTCCAGAATTCGAGATACTTCTCTCATTGCTAGGGAGCTTCTCGTTCCCCCTGATGGTTGATATAAGCCACCGAGATTATGTTGTCTGATTGGAATCTGATAAACCAGGACGAACTCAGAAGAGGCCAAGCCTTCAGATCATTGCAGATTGCTCGAAGCTCCAAAATGTTGATCAGGAGGGAGCATTCCTCCTGAGACCACAGGCCGTGTGTCTTTTTGGCACCCCAAACAGCTTCCCATCCTGAGAGGCTCGCGTCCGTAGTCACAATCTCCCAGGGTGGTCTGAGAAAAGACGTCCCACGGGACAGAGCCGCCAAGAGAGCAATTCTCTCGACCGGTTGTCCAGGGAAATCTGTTAAGACAGACCAGCTTGATCACCATTCCACTGCCTCAGCATGTACAACTATAGCGGCCTGAGACGGATATACAATAGTAGTGCAAACAGCACTAGCCTTACCACACTTCTACTGTGATAAAGCTGTATCCCAAAGCGTACTCAAAGCATATTGGATCCCAATATTATGTGGTAAAAAGTGATCCGATAAAACTAGCAGAAAAAGGCAGTAGCGTATAGCATAAAGTCACTCACATATCTTCTATGGGCGATGTCATCATGCTCATTCGGCCACAAAACCTGCATAAGGGTAACACATCTACTGTGTTTTACTCGCTCCGCCGAACGTTTCCTCTGGTACTCCTGCTATCGAAAGGTCTGACAGACCAAACCTGATCCTCTATTTCCGGTTGCTGACACTGGATACAGGTTCAAGTCCCAGTAATGTCAACGAGCCCTATAGCTGTTCAGAAATCCAAAGTATCCACAAAGAAACAAGTTACTAGAACGGCTCAAAAAATGGCATCCATTATTGAAGAAATAAAAAGGTTACCGCCGTGGGCAAGTACAACATACTGAAAAATTAAAAAATATGAAGAGTAGCAAACATCCCCAGACTCTTGACGTGTTTCGGGTTTCCCCGTACTCACAGGCTGGGCCTGAGAAGGAACCTGGCAAAAGGAATTATGTCCATGTTGGACACCATGAGACCAATTACCTCCATACACTGAGCCAAAGATGGCCTTTAGTAAGTCCAGAGGGCAGGACATACCAAAGCTAGCTTGCACCGTGTCTCTGGTCGGTTAGAAATATTCTCATGGATATTGAATCTATTATAGTACCCAGGAATTCTACCCTGGTGCTTGGAATGAGAGAACTCTTCTCTAAGTTTATCTTCCATCTATGTGATTGAAGAAGAGAGAAGAGATACCGAATGGTCCTCTGCTAGCCGAAAGGATGGTGCTTGAACCAGAATGTCGTCCAAGTAGGGAGCTACTGCTATACCTTTGGTTCTGGCGATGGCCAGGAGAGCTCCTAGAACCTTTGTAAAGATTCTTGGGGCCGTAGCTAGACCAAACGGAAGTGCAATGAACTGGAAGTGCTGATCCAGGAACGCAAGCCTTAGAAACTGGAAGTGGTTCCTGTGGATTGGAACGTGAAGGTAGGCATCCTTCAGATCTATAGTGGTCATGAACTGTCCTTCCAAAACTAAAGGAAGAATGGACCTTATTGTCTCCATCTTGAACGAGGGGACATTTAGAATGTTTAAGCACTTTAGGTCCAGAATTGGGTGGAAAGTTCCCTCTCTCTTTGAGACCATAAAAAAGTTTGAGTTGTATCCCAAACCTCTTTCTGCAGTAGAAACCGGGACCATAAAAAAGTTTGAGTAGTATCCCAAACCTCTTTCTGCAATAGAAACCGGGACAATGACCCCCAAGGAAGACAGATCCTGCACGCACCCCAGAGAGGCTTCCCTCTTTTCAGGTTTTAAAGACAGGCTTGAGAGGAGAAATCTGCCCTTGGGTGGATGAGATTTGAAACCTATCTTGTATCCCTGAGCTATGATCTCCAGGACCCACAGATCCTGCACGTTCCTGGACCAAGCATCTGAAAACAGCGACAGTCTGCCCCCTACACTATCCGGCTTTGGATTGGGGGCCAACACTTCATACCGACTTGTTCTCAGCGGGCTTCTTGTTCTGCTTAGATTTATTCCAGGATTGAGCCGGCTTCAAAATGCTTTTGGTTTGCTCAGGCTTAGAGGAGGACTGCTGACGTTGGGACTTTTCAGAATGAAAAGAAACAAATTAGATTCTTGTCCCTTAGATTTGTTGTTTTTATCCTGCAGTAGGAAGGCACCTGTCAGGTTGGGTAAGGTCCGGAATCAGACCCAAATGCTAGAGTGAACTCAAATAACACTCTAGCACACTGAGTATAACCCAGGACATGACACCACAACAACTTCTATATAACAAGGTACTCACACAGAGGGTCAAGAGGTTCTTGTGGTTCTGGATAGTAGTACTGGGTCTCTTGATAAAAGGAGGAGTGGGATCAGGAATAGGCGAAGTCAGATCAGCAGAGTTCAGCAACTTGTACTCAGGCAGTTAAGGGTTAAACAATAGAATAGTCAGTTCAGCAGAGTTTGGCAACTAGTAATCAGGCAATTCAGGGTTAACAATAGAGTAGTCAGTTCAGCAGAGTTTGGCAACTTGTAAACAGGCAGTTCAGGGTTAACCAATAGAGTAGTCAGTTCAGCAGAGTTTGTCAACTTGTAATCAGGCAGTTTAGGGTTAACCAATAGAGTAGTCAGTTCAGCAGTGTTTGGCAACTTGCAATCAGGCAGTTCAGGGTTAAGTAATAGAGTAGTCAGTTAAGCAAAGATTGGCAACTTGAAATCAGGCAGGCTAGGGTACATCCGTAGACAAGAGAAAAAAGAGAGTACTCACAAGCCACAGGAGAAAACAAACGGGCACCAGGAGATCGGGCTGCAGGACTAAGTAACCCGCCTGACGTCAGCAGAGGAGGACGGCTCAGAATGTGCGTAGCGTTGCTAAGCAACGCAACACACAGGACAGAGAAGCCGGAAGAACCGGAAGAAGAGGAGCGTGAGTGCGATCGTGTCAATGCCCCTTCTTCAAGGACCCCTCCGGGGGATCCTACCAGGCTTGGCAGGATGCCTCATAAGGAAGGACTTGATGAGAGCAGGAACATGAACCTGAGAGGCAGGTTCCCAGGACCGTTCAGTGATGGGATATCCCTTCCAATACTTGGAGTCCAGGATCTGACTGACCTCATATTCGAAAGCACCTTCCACAAGGAGTGGTGGAGGAGGTTCGAGTTTGATGGAGAAACAGTTTTTCAGTACCGGTTTGAGAAGAGATGCATGAAAAACTGGATGTATCTTAAGGGTCATGGGTAAGGCCAGACGATAAGCTGAAGAACAAACCTTGGAAATGACTTGAAAAGGACCAATGAATCTGGGACCCAATTTTGTACAGGGTTGTTTTAGGCAAATAAATTTGGTGGATAGCCACACTTTGTCTCCAGTGCGGTATGAAACAACTTTGCAGCATTTGCGATCAGCAAATCTTTTGAATCTACTGGAGGTAGAGAGCAGTATCTGGTGGATACGATGCCAATGTTTACAGAGGTCTTTCACAGTGCAATCTGCTCCAGGAACTTCAGTAGCACTAGGAGTCATGGGAAAAGTTCTGGGTTCAAAACCATAGGCTGCTTTGAAAGGAGAAGTCCGTAAAGAGGAATTCAAGCGGGAATTGTGGGCTAATTCTGCTATAGGAAGAAGCTGGGACCAGTTGGAGTGTTGATGGTTTACATAGTGCCTGAGGAAGGATTCCAAGGATTGATTCACACGTTCGGTTTGTCCATTGGACTGAGGATGGTGTGCCGTTGAAAGAGAGATGTTGATACCAAACTGTTTGCAAAGAGACCTCCAAAACCTTGAGAAAAACTGAACTCCCCGATCCGAGACTGTCCAAAGGAAATCCATGTAATCTGGTGATATGTAGAATGAAAAGATCAGAGAGGAAAACAATATACAGAGGTGCAAGATGAAAAAAACACACAATATTCTGTACAAATGAACTAAGAACTGATACTCTCCTTTAGGTCAGACCGCAGCCTTCTTGCAGTCTCTCCCTTGTGACTGTGTACACATAGATAGTAGTAGTAGATGGCGCTGGTCTATTGAATGATTTTCTCTAGTAAGTGAAGAGAAAAAAGGCTTGATGCATATATTGAAGCCAATTAATATGGGTGCAGTATACTCACTCCATAATATGAATCTTTACAGCTGAAAGGGAACGTAGCGTCAGATGGCAAGAGTCCACAGGTTCCTGGAGTCAAATACTGAATTTTCAGGTTTATCCAAAAGTGGACTATAAATGAAGAGACCCAAATGACAAAAGTATCCAGTGTATAATTGAAAAAAATGTAGTAACTTACTCCATAAATAAGGAGATTCCAGCTCAGCACAGCAAAACAAGATCTTGACAATCTTTCAACAAAGGATAAAAGGTTTTATTTGCTCAATGCGTTTCAACGTATTACACGTCTTTATCAAGAGCATACATTAAAACAAGTAAAACAGGTAAGTAAAACCAAGTATTGAGCGTGTTTGCTGTGGGTACAGGGCTGGTTTATATACAGGTGAACAATTAGTTCCAATTTCCTGTTGAGCTCAGGAAATTGGACTCACAAAAACTTCATAAAATGTTTAATACTATATATATATATGCATCAATAGTAAACTATTCCTGAGAATAAAAATGAAGAAAAATATATTTTAAAGAAAATAATTAAAAAACCATCAAAGTTTAAAAATAGAGGCTTAGTTTAGTATTGATACGTTATTTAACCAATCAAAACACTTCTTGGATATTTAGACCAATGAACAGACAGTAGTATAAAGTCCTCAATCAAGTAGTCCGTTGTGTAACAGTTCCTTTTCAGGTCCGATCTGTGGTCATGTGCTTTTCTTGTCCAATCAGAGGACGGCTGTAATCCAAGGGTGAAAGCATCACTCTTCCGAATTGATGCTTTCACCCTTGGATTACAGCCGTCCTCTGATTGGACAAGAAAAGCACATGGCCACAGATCGGACCTGAAAAGGAACAGTTACACAACGGACTACTTGATTGAGGACTTTATACTACTGTCTGTTCATTGGTCTAAATATCCAAGAAGTGTTTTGATTGGTTAAATAACGTATCAATACTAAACTAAGCCTCTATATTTAAACTTTTATATTTTTTTAATGATTTTCTTTAAAATATATTTTTCTTCATTTTTATTCTCAGGAATAGTTTACTATTGATGCATATATATATAGTATTAAACATTTTATGAAGTTTTTGAGAGTCCAATTTCCTGTGCTCAACAGGAAATTGGAACTAATTGTTCACCTGTATATAAACCAGCCCTATACCCACAGCAAACGCACTCAATACTTGGTTTTACTTACCTGTTTTACTTGTTTTAATGTATGCTCTTGATAAAGACGTATAATACGTTGAAACGCATTGAGCAAATAAAACCTTTTATCTTTTGTTGAAAGATTGTCAAGATCTTGTTTTGCTGTGCTGAGCTGGAATCTCCTTATTTATGGAGTAAGTTACTACATTTTTTTTCAATTATATACTGGATACTTTTGTCATTTGGGTCTCTATTCATTTATAGTCCACTTTTGGATAAACCTGAAAATTCAGTATTTGACTCCAGGAACCTGTGGACTCTTGCCATATGACGCTACGTTCCCTTTCAACTGTAAAGATTCATCTTATGGAGTGAGTATACTGCACCCATATTAATTGGCTTCAATATATGCATCAAGCCTTTTTTCTGTTCACTTACTAGAGAAAATCATTCAATAGACCAGCTCCATCTACTACTATTATCAAAAGATCAGAGACTCTGCGAGCAGAATGCAATCCTGGTAAAAGAATGAAATGTGCTGCCTTAGAGAACCTGTCTACCACTACCCATATGGTCTTGTTTCCAGCAGAAACAGGAAGGTCAGTGATAAAGTCCATGGAAATGTGGGACCAAGGGTAATGCGGTACAGGAAGAGGTTGTAATAGTCCTATCGGTAGTCGAGAAGAGTGTTTATTGGTGGCACAAGAGTTACAAGCGGCAACGTAATCTTTTATGTCTTTCCTCATAGAGGGCCACCAAACATGTTGTTTGAGTCTCCACATGGTATTGTTTATTCCAGGATGACCTGCCAGTAGACTGTCATGAGCCCATCTTAGAAGTTTCTGACGGAATTTACGAGGTACATACAGAATCCCCGGAGGAAGATTGTAGGAAGACGGTACTTGATCTTGGGCTGAACGAAGTGCCTGCATAGGGAAAGAGGATACTTGTGCCAGAACACTGACTGGACGTAGTATAGGATCAGAATCCGGTAGAGAAGAATCGGTAGATTGGTACTGCCTGGACAGGGCGTCTGCTTTTGGAGTTCTTGGTACCCGGAACATAGGAAAGTATAAAATTAAACCTAGAAAAGAACAAAGCCCACCGGGCCTGACGTGAGTTGAGGCGTTTAGCCGTATGGAGGTACAGGAGATTCTTGTGGTCGGTAAGAATCAGAAATGGTTGGCTAGTACCCTCAAGCCAATGTCTCCATTCATAGTCTCTGTAGATCTCATTAACAAAGTGTTGGAACACAGCTGGTGCATTGCACAATCTAAACGGCATAACAAGATACTCATAGTGGCCGAATCTGGTGTTAAATGCAGTCTTCCATTCGTCCCCCTTACGAATTCTAACCAAATGTTAGGCTCCACGAAGGTCCAACTTGGAGAAGAAAGAAGCTCCTTGAAGCCGATCAAATAGCTAAGGGATGAGCGGAAGGGGATAACTGCTCTTCACAGTGATTTGATTCAAAGCTTGATAGTCGATACAGGGTCGAAGACCTCCATCCTTTTTACCAATGAAGAAAAAGCCTGCGCCTACTGGAGAAGATGAAGGACGAATAAATCCTCTGGCTAAGTTATCCTTAATGTATCCTTCCAGAGAAATATTCTCCTGACGAGAAAGGGGATAGGTTTTACCTCTGGGCAGGGGAGCTCCAGATAATAGATCAATAGGACAGTCAAACGTCCGATGCGGTGGTAATGTTTCAGCCTCTTTCTTACAAAACATGTCACAATATTCATGATACTGCTTTGGTAACGACTCTGGGAAGTCAACAAGAGCCATGACTGAACTGGAGGATTTGGAGGGACAGTGCAGACACTGTTTGAAACAAGTAGGGCCCCAAGCTATGAGTTCCCCTTTCGACCAGGAAAAAACTGGATCATGGAGCTGCAACCATGGTAGTCCTAATATCAATGGAAAGTGTGGAGAAGTGATGACACCAAAACTGAT
Organism: Bombina bombina; assembly: GCF_027579735.1. Taxonomy (NCBI): domain Eukaryota; kingdom Metazoa; phylum Chordata; class Amphibia; order Anura; family Bombinatoridae; genus Bombina; species Bombina bombina. Next base: position 22,185,005 of record NC_069507.1, on the reverse strand, counting down.
ACTTTCAGAGTGAAGAATTCCAACTGACATGTGAAGAGGTATAGTGGAGTATTGAATATATCCAGAGCCCAGAGGTTGACCACTGACCGTGGTAATCTTAATTGAGTCTTGGTGAGAAGAGGAATCTGAAGAGAGTCAACATATCTTGAATCCATAAACATACCAGCAGCTCCTGAGTCTATGAGAGCTTGGGTCTGGATCTTGAAACTCCCAACAGTGAGGGTAACGGGAACAAAAAGCTTGGGATTGAGGGAAGTCAACAGGTTCTGGCTTAACTCTGTCCCTCGCTCAGTAGTTAAGCCTTGGCTTTTACTGGCCTGATAGGGCAGTCTCTTAACAAATTACCTTTAGTACCACAGCATAGACACAGTCCCAGAGTACGCCTTCTGAGGCGTTCTGCTTCGGATAACCTGATTGCTCCTACTTCCATGGGTTCTACGGGTTCAGAATTAGAGTTGATGGTAGACTGACCAGGAGAACGAGACTGAGGACGGAATGTAGATCTAGGATACGGTCTTCTATTCCGGTCTCTTTCCTGAAGTCACTCAGAGTACCGGGTGCAAAGTTTAATACATAAGTTGATAAGGTCTTCTAAGGATTCTGGTAGATCACGAAATACTAGCTCAGCCTTTAACCGTTCGCAAAGACGTTTGCGAAAAGCTGCCCGCAGGGCCCCATGGTTCCATGTGGTTTCTGCGGCTAAAGTCCGGAATTCTATAGCATACTGAGCTACTGAAAGGGAGCCCTGTCTTAAGTCCAACAACCCGGCTTCAGCTGCGGTAGATCTACCTGGTTTATCAAAAATCGAAGAAAAGGCGGATACAAAGGGGTCAACATCATGAAGAAAGGGGTCATTCTTTTCCAGGAAAGGTGACACCCAAGCCAAAGCCTTACCCTTCATGAGGGATATCAAAAAGGTGATCTTTGTAGAAAAATTGTAAAACACCTGAGGGTTATTTCTGAAGTGTAAGCGACACTGGTGAAGAAATCCACGGCAGTCCTCAGGGTTGCCGACATACTCATCAGGCAATGGGATTCTAGGAGACAAATGTCCCACAGGTTGTGGCGGATTATAGACAGCAGTAGAACTGGCCGCAGCAGCGGTAGAGGTAGCCTGAGGAGGAGCGGAGAGGTTATGCAACAGAGCAGTAATCTGGTCGAGTTTAGAATCTAGTGACTGCAGGTGTGCAGCATGTGTTCCAGGGAGTTGTCCTTGGAGGGTCACGGCCCTGGATAACTCAGTGGGGTCCATATTTATGGCCCGTTTGTTATGTCAGGTTGGGGAAAGGTCCGGAATGCTAGAGTGAACTCAAATAACACTCTAGCACACTGAGTATAACCCAGGACGTGACCCCACAACAACTTCTATATAACAAGGTACTCACACAGAGGGTCAAGAGGTTCTTGTGGTTCTGGATAGTAGTACTGGGTCTCTTGATAGGAGGAGTGGGATCAGGAATAGGCAAAGTCAGATCAGCAGAGCTCGGTAACTTGCACTCAGGCAGTTAAGGGTTAAACAATAGTATAGTCGGTTCAGCAGAGTTTGGCAACTAGTAATCAGGCAATTCAGGGTTAACAATAGAGTAGTCCGTTCAGCAGAGTTTGGCAACTAGTAATCAGGCAATTCAGGGTTAACCAGTAGAGTAGTCTGTTCAGCAGAGTTTGGCAACTTGTAAACAGGCAGTTTAGGGTTAACCAATAGAGTAGTCCATTCAGCAGTTTGGCAACTTGTAAACAGGCAGTTCAGGGTTAACCAATAGAGTAGTCAGTTCAGCAACTTGTAATCAGGCAGTTTAGGGTTAACCAATAGAGTAGTCAATTCAGCAAAGATTGACAACTTGAAATCAGGCAGGTTAGGGTACATCCGTAGACAAGAGAGAAAAAAAAAAAAGGAGTACTCACAAGCCACAGGAGAAAACAAACGGGCACCGGGAGATCGGGCTGCAGGACTAAGTAACCCGCCTGATGTCAGCAGAGGACGACGGCTCAGAATGTGCATAGCGTTGCTAAGCAACGCAAAACACACAGGACAGAGAAGCCGGAAGAACCGGAAGGAGCGCGAGTGCGATCGTGACAGCACCATTGTCCCCTGTAACCATGGAGATAGTAAAGTCAAGGCCTGGACCAAATAAAATGTTTCCCTTAAAAGGGAGGGAAAGTAGTCTAGACTTAGAAGTCAAGTACGCAGACCAGGACTTTAGCCATAGCACCTGACGCGTCTGCACTGAGAAACCAGCGATCTTAGCATTCAGGCGAATAATCTGCATGTTTGTATCAAAGATAAAATAATTAGCAATTCTCAAAGCCTTAACTCTGTCTTGGATAATGTCGAGGGGACCCTCCACCTCGATCAATTCCGTTGAGTCGCACCAGTAGGCTCCAGCAACCGAACAGCCGCTGCCAGTTGAAATAAATATCCCATATGCTGAAACATTTTGAAGTTTCCATCTTTTCATCCATTGGCTCTCTGAAAGACGAGCTATCCTCAAGAGGGATAGTAGTACGCTTAGCTAACGTGGAAATAGCACCATCCACCTTAGGGATAGATCTTTACAGGTACAGGAAAAGTTAGGAGGGCTACCCTGTCCTCGTACAGTCTAATTAAGGGATCAAAGGTTCATCAGGCAACTTGGCCTCTAGAACCTCTAATGTTGACAGAACCTCCTTTAGAAGAAAATGTAGGTGCTCAATTTTAAATCTAAAGGCTGGCTCCTCTGTAGCCGGAGGCCTAGAGGTAGCAGACTCCGATCCAGAAATTTCACCCTCTAACAACTCAGACTGTGACCCATCCTGGAATACTTGAAAAGAAGACAAATCAAGCAAATCACTGAATGTCCCCTGGACCGGAGAGCTATGTTTAACCTTTTGCTTGCGCTTAGCAGGGCGAGATAGAGCACCAAGGGCCTCAGACACCGCCGTCTGTCACTGAGCGGTAAATTCTGATGGTAAAAGTCTCCCCGCCAGATGGAGGATCAGGCGTGCTATGGGAAGCTACATGCGACAATGGAGAGGATTGATGGGTATGCACCTCACGGGACGGCGAGTCTTCAGAGACTTAGACATAATAACCTTATTGATGCATATGGAAAACAGTTGAGAGGGAGGCACACCAAGGACTCCTCACAATATAGACAGGTATTACTATTAGGAATAGAGGGAGTACCCTCAAGCATATCAGGATCCCCAATAGCTTGCGCCAACAGTAGGATACAAATAAATGCACTTTTTATTTCTTACAAAAACGGCACCTTTATACCCCCAATAACTGGGGCACTCACCACCTCCTATATACAGGCAACCAGAGAAGAAGCGACCTCTCCCACAGCTAGCTCGGTTAGGAAAGAGAAAAAGTAAAGTGTGACCACACCCGGTCACGTGGTGCGCAATGCAGGACTGTCCCTGCTATGAGAAAAAGCACGCCAAGCTACAAGCTGCGCAGCGTTCAAAGTGAAAGAAAAACACCTGTATGTTCCGTTACCGCATAACTGTCTATGAGCCCAAAACAAATCTCAAACATAAAGCAGCATAAATCAAAGAACACATTTGATTAATCCCCACTGTTCAATAATCTCCTTTAGGAGTAATTAACCCACGATTCTGTAAAGATAAAAAGGAGTCACACTGTGACCCTGTCTTCAGCAATTTTAACATAATTCAAAAATTAAACGATCTTACCAGAATCCATGCTGTGGAACAGAAACATAGCCTCTCAAGTCATCTCCAGACTCTAACTTTCGTCACTGCTCTCACTGAGAGGCTGACAAGACTACTTAAAACTCCAGTTCCATAACTAAAAGGCATATATCCCTCCTGAGGAACAACTCCGAAATCTTCTGACGCTTCTCTGCCATCCTCCTGTGACGAAAAGGCAAAGAATTACTGGGGGATAGCGGAAGTGGGAGAGGTATTTAAGCCTTTGGCTGGGGTGTCTTTGCCTCCTCCTGGTGGCCAGGTCCAGTATTTCCCAACAATAAGGAATGAAGCCGTGGACTCTCCTTATATTAAAGAAGAAAATATATCACTTTTGAAGTAGGTGGCGGGAACGTGCAGTATTAGAATGACATGACTAGATTAAAAAGAAAGTTACAGCACATCTATATTAGAATGTATCAAAGTCCATCTAAAATATCACTAACATTCAGGATCGGATTATAAAAAGTGGAAAGTTTACCATCACTTTAACGGTCATCTGATTCCACATCTGTGCTGAATGCCTCTATGGTAGACAAATGCATACAAGATTTGTAAAAAACGTAGTCACATATTAACTGTGCAATGCAGCAATACATGTAGACCCAGCTCAGTTCCTAATTTTCAAACTAAATTATTTAATTCTAAAAATGTGCGTCACTAAATTGTTTATCGGTGGTTCTCAATAGTAAATTCTGCACATACTACAAACTAAACAGAACCAAATTTAATTAAACTACTTAAAGGGACACTCAGGTTTTATTACATTTTCATTATTCAGATACAGCATGTAATTTTAAACAACTTTCCAATTTACTTCCATTAAAAATAATGTGCACAGTCTTTTATATTTACTTTTTTTTGAGTCACCAGCTCCTACTGAGCATGTGCAAGAACTCAGATTATACGTATATGCATTTGTAATTGGCTGATTACTATCACATGGTACAGGGGCAGTGGAAATATACATAACTTTGAAATGTTTTAAAAAAGAATCTACTACTCATTTGAAATTCAGAGTAAATGCTATTGTGTTATCTTGCATTTGTTGATTATACAAATCTGCTGTGTTTAATGGTCCTTTAACTCCTTCTGACATTTGATTTGTATGTCCAAAGTGCCTCATCTAGCAGCAAAATGCTCTCTTTTCATTGGATTACAGAATCATGTGTTCGAGAGGCACTGTAGCCGCAACATCTAAAAATATTTAGCGACATATTTGTGATTAGATACTGGTTTTGTGTTGTCCAGTCTTGATTTTAAGTGCCTGCCCAATCTTACCCACAAAGCCAATCCTACACAATAGGTAAAGCTCATATGAGCTGATCTCAAAGGCAGAACGTTGTTTATTTTTTAGTGAAAAATGTTCTGCAGGTTATTTTGAAATGAAACCATTTTAAATAAAGCAGTTACACTAAAGCACTAGTTCAATTCTAATGTGTTGATTAACTGTAGAATAAAGCAATTCTTAAAAGTTTCATATAAAATTGAATTGGAAATTAGCTGCAGAGAAAAAAACAATTTATGCTTACCTGATAAATTTATTTCTCTTGTGGTGTATCCAGTCCACGGATCATCCATTACTTGTGGGATATTCTCATTCCCAACAGGAAGTTGCAAGAGGACACCCACAGCAGAGCTGTTATATAGCTCCTCCCCTAACTGCCATATCCAGTCATTCGACCGAAAACACGCAGAGAAATGAGAAACCATAGGGTGCAGTGGTGACTGTAGTTTAAATGAAAAACAGAATTTATGTTTACCTGATAAATTTCTCTCTCCTACGGTGTATCCGGTCCACGGCTTCATCCTTACTTGTGGGATATTCTCAATCCCTACAGGAAGTGGCAAAGAGAGCACACAGCAGAGCTGTCCATATAGCTCCCCTCAGGCTCCGCCCCCCCAGTCATTCGACCGACGGTTAGGAGAAAAAGGAGAACCATAGGGTGCAGTGGTGACTGTAGTTTACAAAAATAGATTTAAACCTGACCAAATGCCAGGGTGGGCCGTGGACCGGATACACCGTAGGAGAAAGAAATTTATCAGGTAAACATAAATTCTGTTTTCTCCTACATTGGTGTATCCGGTCCACGGCTTCATCCTTACTTGTGGGAACCAATACCAAAGCTTTAGGACACGGATGAAGGGAGGGAACAAGTCAGGTAACCTAAACGGAAGGCACCACTGCTTGTAAAACCTTTCTCCCAAAAGTAGCCTCCGAAGAAGCAAAAGTATTGAATTTGTAAAATTTGGCAAATGTATGCAGTGAAGACCAAGTCGCTGCCTTACAGATCTGTTCAACAGAAGCCTCATTCTTGAAAGCCCATGTGGAAGCCACAGCTCTAGTAGAGTGAGCTGTAATTCGTTCAGGAGGCTGCCTCCCAGCAGTCTCATAAGCCAAACGGATGATGCTTTTCAGCCAAAAAGACAGAGAGGTCGCAGTCGCCTTTTGACCTCTCCTCTTGTCAGAATAGACGACAAACAAGGACGATGTTTGTCTGAAGTCTTTAGTTGCTTTTAGATAAAACTTCAAAGCACGAACCACATCAAGATTGTGTAACAGACGTTCCTTGTTAGAAACTGGATTAGGACACAGAGAAGGAACAACTATTTCCTGGTTAATATTCTTATTGGAAACCACTTTTGGAAGAAAACCAGGTTTGGTACGTAAAACGACCTTATCTGTATGAAACACCAGATAGGATGAATTACACTGCAAAGCAGACAATTCAGAAACTCTTCTAACAGAAGAAATACCTACCAAAAACAAAACTTTCCAAGATAGTAACTTAATATCTATGGAATGTAGAGGTTCAAACGGAACCCCTTGAAGAACTGAAAGAACTAAATTTATTACTGAAACATCAAAAAAACATCAAATAAACATCCAATTTTAATGAAATTTTAACCACAGTGTCTTAATACTTTGAAAAGATTGCACACAAATTTTCAGACCAATTAACCCCTTAATGCCCAAACCGGAGCTAATAACAGCAGTTAATCGGTTAAAAACACTACAGTACAATGCCACAGCCTCTACTGTGGCTTTTACCTTCCTTAGGGATTATTTGAGTAGGAAATAAGCCTCTCTGAAGTCCTTTCTGATGTCTCTGGACGCCCCACGTGAAGCTGCATGAACTGCCTAGTCAAAACAACTGCGCAATTGAGGCGCGAAAATGAGGCCTCCTCCCTCTTCATTCCAGAGTGGAGGGGCCTTTCAGACTAGATTAGGTGTCCAAATAATTGCCAGGTGCAATATTAAACCCCATAAGTGTTTCAAAGTCTTAACAAACACCTTATTTATACTGAAAACATGCTAAAAAGCAATCGATAAAGCCCACAATAGTGTCAACCAGCATAGAGCCCTTAATATAAACCATCATTTTGTACAGAGTCTAAGAAAAATGGCTTACCTATCCCTGAGGGGATTTCTGACAGTCTTCTAGCATTACTTGGTCTTGTTAGAAAAATGACTGATCATACCTGAAGCAGTTAAGCCTGCAAACTATTCCCCCCAACTGAAGTTCTCTGGTATTCAACAGTCCTGCGTGGGAACAGCAATGGATTTTAGTTACTGGTGCTAAAATCATATTCCTCTCAGCTGAAATCTTCATCACTTTCTGCTTCAGAGTAAATAGTACAAGCCGGCACTATTTTAAAATAAACTCTTGATAGAAGAAATAAAAAACTACAACTAACACCACATACTCTTTACCACCCCCGTGGAGATGCTACTAGTTAGAGCGGCAAAGAGAATGACTGGGGGGGCGGAGCCTGAGGGGAGCTATATGGACAGCTCTGCTGTGTGCTCTCTTTGCCAATAACTGTAGGGATTGAGAATATCCCACAAGTAAGGATGAAGCCGTGGACTGGATACACCAATGTAGGAGAAAAATTACCTGCCTTAAAATGACAGGGCGGGCCGTGGACTGGATACACCACAAGAGAAATAAATTTATCAGGTAAGCATAAATTGTGTTTTCTCTTGTAAGGTGTATCCAGTCCACGGATCATCCATTACTTGTGGGATACCAATACCAAAGCTAAAGTACACGGATGAAGGGAGGGACAAGGCAGGTACTTAAACGGAAGGTACCACTGCCTGTAAAACCTTTCTCCCAAAAATAGCCTCCGAAGAAGCAAAAGTATCAAATTTGTAGAATTTTGAAAAAGTATGAAGCGAAGACCAAGTCGCCGCCTTGCAAATCTGTTCAACAGAAGCCTCATTTTTAAAGGCCCAAGTGGAAGCCACAGCTCTAGTAGAATGAGCTGTAATCCTTTCAGGAGGCTGCTGGTCCAGCAGTCTCATAGGCTAAGCGGATTATGCTTCTTAGCCAAAAAGAAAGAGAGGTAGCCGAAGCCTTTTGAACTCTCCTCTGCCCAGAGTAGACAACAAACAAAGCAGATGTTTGACAGAAATCTTTAGTAGCTTGTAAGTAAAACTTTAAAGCACGAACCACGTCCAGATTGTGTAATAGACGTTCCTTCTTTGAAGAAGGATTAGGACACAAGGATGGAACAACAATCTCTTGATTGATATTCTTGTTAGATACCACCATAGGTAAAAACCCAGGTTCGGTACGCAGGACTACCTTATCCGTATGGAAAATCAGATAAGGAGAATCACATTGTAAGGCAGATAATTCGGAGACTCTACGAGCCGAGGAAATAGCTACCAAAAAAAGAACTTTCCAAGATAAAAGTTTGATATCTATGGAATGAAGAGGTTCAAACGGAACTCCTTGAAGAACCTTAAGAACCAAATTTAAGCTCCATGGTGGAGCAACAGGTTTAAACACAGGCTTGATTCTAACTAAAACCTGACAAAATGCCTGAACGTCTGGAACATCTGCCAGATGCTTGTGCAAAAGAATAGACCGAGCAGAAATCTGTCCCTTTAAGGAACTAGCTGACAATCCTTTTTCCAAACCTTCTTGAAGAAAGGATAATATCCTGGGAATCCTGACCTTACTCCATGAGTAACCCTTGGATTCACACCAATAAAGATATTTACGCCATATCTTATGGTAAATTTTCCTGGTGACAGGCTTTCGTGCCTGTATTAAGGTATCAATGACTGACTCAGAGAAGCCACGCTTTGATAAAATCAAGCGTTCAATCTCCAGGCAGTCAGTCTCAGAGAAATTAGATTTGGATGGTTGAAAGGACCCTGAAGTAGAAGGTCCTGTCTCATAGGCAGAGTCCATGGTGGAAATAATGACATGTCCACTAGATCTGCATACCAGGTCCTGCGTGGCCACGCAAGCGCTATCAAAATCACAGATGCTCTCTCCTGCTTGATCTTGGCAATCAGTCGAGGGAGCAGAGGAAACGGTGGAAACACATAAGCCAGGTTGAAAGACCAGGGCGCTGCTATAGCATCTATCAGCGTCGCCTTGGGATCCCTGGACCTGGATCCGTAACAAGGAAGCTTGGCGTTCTGGCGAGACGCCATGAGACCCAGTTCTGTTTTTTCCCCAACGATGAATCAATTGTGCAAACACCTCCGGATGGAGTTCCCACTCCCCCGGATGAAAAGTCTGACATAGAACATCCGCCTCCCAGTTCTCTACACCTGGGATATGGATAGCTGATAGGTGGCAAGAGTGAGTCTCTGTCCAGCGAATTATCTTTGAGACTTCTAACATCGCTAGGGAACTTCTTGTTCCCACTTGATGGTTGATGTAAGCCACAGTCGTGATGTTGTCCGACTGAAATCTGATGTACCTCAGAGTTGCTAACTGAGGCCAAGCCTGAAGAGCATTGAATATCGCTCTCAGTTCCAGAATATTTATTGGAAGAAGTGTCTCCTCCTGAGTCCACGATCCCTGAGCCTTCAGGGAGTTCCAGACCGCACCCCAACCTAGAAGGCTGGCATCTGTTGTTACATCTGTTGTTACAATTGTCCAATGTGGCCTGCGAAAGGTCATACCTTTGGACAGATGGACCCGAGATAGCCACCAGAGAAGAGAATCCCTGGTCTCTTGATCCAGATTTAGTAGAGGGGACAAATCTGTGTAATCCCCGTTCCACTGACTGAGCATGCATAGTTGCAGCGGTCTGAGATGTAGGCGTGCAAACGGCACTATGTCCATTGCCGCTACCATTAAGCCGATTACTTCCATGCACTGAGCCAACGAAGGGCGCGGAATGGAATGAAGAACACGGCAGGAATTTAGAAGCTTTGATAACCTGGACTCCATCAGGTAAATTTTCATTTCTACAGAATCTATCAGAGTCGCTAGGAAGGAAACTCTTGTGAGTGGGGATAGAGAACTCTTTTCCTCGTTCACTTTCCATCCATGCGATCTCAGAAATGCCAGTACTACGTCCGTATGAGACTTGGCAATTTGGAAGTTTGACGCCTGTATCAGGATGTCGTCTAAATAAGGGGCCACTGCTATGCCCCGCGGCCTTAGGACCGCCAGAAGCGACCCCAGAACCTTCGTAAAGATTCTTGGGGCTGTAGCTAATCCAAAGGGAAGAGCTACAAACTGGTAATGCCTGTCAAAAAGGCAAACCTGAGAAACCGATGATGATCTTTGTGTATCGGAATGTGAAAATAAGCATCCTTTAAATCCACTGTAGTCGTATATTGACCCTCCTGGATCATAGGTAGGATGGTATGAATAGTTTCCATTTTGAATGATGGAACTCTGAGGAATTTGTTTAAGATCTTTAGATCCAAAATTGGTCTGAAGGTTCCCTCTTTTTTGGGAACCACAAACAGATTTGAGTAAAAACCCTGTCCCAGTTCCTCTTTTGGAACTGGATGGATCACTCCCATAACTAGGAGGTCTCGTACACAGTGTAAGAATGTCTCTCTCTTTATCTGGTTTGCAGATAATTGTGTAAAGTGAAATCTCCCTTTTGGGGGGGAAGCTTTAAAGTCCAGAAGATATCCCTGGGATATAATTTCCAATGCCCAGGGATCCTGGACATCTCTTGCCCATGCCTGGGCGAAGAGTGAAAGTCTGCCCCCTACTAGATCCGTTACCGGATAGGGGGCCATTCCTTCATGCTGTCTTAGAGGCAGCAGCAGGCTTTTTGGCCTGCTTACCTTTGTTCCAGGTCTGATTTGGTCTCCAGACCGTCTTGGACTGAGCAAAAGTTCCCTCTTGTTTTGCATTAGATGAAGTTGATGCCTCACCTGCCTTGAAGTTTCGAAAGGCACGAAAATGAGACTGTTTGGCGCTTGATTTGGACCTGTCCTGAGGAAGGGCATGACCTTTTCCTCCAGTGATATCAGCAATAATCTCCTTCAAACCAGGCCCGAAAAGGGTCTGCCCCTTGAAGAGAATGTTAAGTAGCTTAGATTTTGAAGTCACGTCAGCTGACCATGATTTAAGCCATAGCGCCCTGCGCGCCTGTATAGCAAAACCAGAATTCTTAGCCGTTAGTTTAGTCAAATGAACAATGGCATCAGAAACAAAAGAATTGGCTAGCTTAAGTGCTCTAAGCTTGCCAAGTATGTCATCCAATGGAGTCGCTACCTGTAAAGCCTCTTCCAGAGACTCAAACCAGAACGCAGCAGCAGTGACAGGAGCAATGCATGCAAGGGGCTGTAGGATAAAACCTTGTTGAATAAACATTTTCTTAAGGTAACCTAATTTTTTATCCATTGGATCTAAAAAAGCACAACTGTCCTCGACAGGGATAGTAGTACGCTTTGCTAGAGTAGAAACTGCTCCCTCCACCTTAGGGACTGTCTGCCATAAGTCCCGTGTGGTGGCGTCTATTGGAAACATTTTTCTAAAAATGGGAGGGGGAGAGAACGGCACACCTGGTCTATCCCATTCCTTATTAATAATTTCTGTAAACCTTATAGGTATTGGAAAAACATCAGTACACACCGGCACTGCATAGTATTTATCCAGTCTACACAATTTCTCTGGCACTGCAATTGTATCACAGTCATTCAGAGCAGCTAAAACCTCCCTGAGCAACACGCGGAGGTGTTCAAGCTTAAATTTAAATGTAGAAATATCAGAATCAGGCATATTTCCCGAGTCAGATACATCACCCACAGACTGAAGCTCTCCTTCCTCAGCTTCTGCATATTGTGTGGCAGTATCAGACATGGTTCTTAAAGCGTCAGTATGCTCTGCATTTCGTCTAACCCCAGAGCTATCTCGCTTACCTCTAAATTCAGGTAGTCTTGCTAATACCGCTGACAGTGTATTATCCATGACTGCCGCCATGTCTTGTAAAGTAATCGCTATGGGCGCCCTAGATGTTCTTGGTGCCATTTGAGCGTGAGTCCCTTGAGCGTGAGTCCCTTGAGCGGGAGTCAAAGGATCTGACACGTGGGGAGAGTTAGTCGGCATAACTTCCCCCTCGTCAGATTCCTCTAGTGATAAATTTTTTAAAGACAAAATATGATCTTTATTTCTTAAAGTGAAATCAGTACATTTGGTACACATTCTAAGAGGGGGTTCCACCATGGCTTTTAAACATAATGAACAAGGAGTTTCCTCTATGCCAGACATGTTTGTACAGACTAGCAATGAGACTAGCAAGTTTGGAAAACACTTTAAATCAAGTTAACAAGCAAATATAAAAAACGGTACTGTGCCTTTAAGAGAAACACATTTTGTCAAAATTTGAAAAACAGTGAAAAAAGGCAGTAAATCAAACGATAGACGTTTTTTAACAGTCACAACAAACTGCCACAGCTCTGCTGTGGCCCTATCTTCCCCAATAAACTACTTTGGAAAGCCTTTGAGCCCTTTAGAGACGTCCTATAGCATTCAGGGGACTTCTGAGGGAAGCTGGATGTCTCTGTCTGTAATTTTAACTGTGCAAAAAAGCGCTAAAATAGGCCCCTCCCACTCATACAACAGTGGAAAGCCTCAGGAAACTGTTTCTAGGCAAAATTTAAGCCAGCCATGTGGAAAAAACTAGGCCCCAATAAAGTTTTAGCACCAAAGCACATATAAGAACGATTAAACATGCCAGCAAACGTTTTATATTGCAATTTTATAAGGGTATTACCCCTGAGAGTAAGCATGATACCATTCGCTATTAAATCACTGTATTCAGGCTTAACTTACATTAATCCGGTATCAGCAGCATTTTCTAGCATTTTCCATTTCTAGAAAAAATTGTAACTGCACATACCTCATAGCAGAGTAACCTGCACGCCATTCTCCTGCTGAAGTTACCTCTCTCCTCAGACATATGTGAGAACAGCAATGGATCTTAGTTACAACCTGCTAAGATCATAGAAAACTCAGGCAGATTCTTCTTCTATTTACTGCCTGGGATAAAATAGTACAACTCCGGTACCATTTAAAATAATAAACTTTTGATTGAAGATAAAAAACTAACTATATTTCACCACTCTCTCTTACTACCTCCATGCATGTTGAGAGTTGCAAGAGAATGACTGGATATGGCAGTTAGGAGAGGAGATATAACAGCTCTGCTGTGGGTGTCCTCTTGCAACTTCCTGTTGGGAATGAGAATATCCCACAAGTAATGGATGATCCGTGGACTGGATACACCTTACAAGAGAAACAAAATGCTAAGTTTTTAAAATATTTCTCAAGAATTTTTGCAATTAATAATGCAGCTTTATTTTATCAAATGAGCATATTGTTTAATATAGCATGCACTGTTTGCACATGCGCAGTTAAGGAAATAGATTAAAGGCATATATTCCTCTCTAACCTCCATCTTAAAAGAAATTTTAAAAAAAAATGCTTTTCCTAACATGATTGTTCATGTAAAACTGATAATTCCCTATGAAAAGAGCAAATGACAGACAATGCGAGGGGGGTTAAACAGAAAACCTGATAACCGAATTAACCCAAACCTCACTTGAAGAAAATAGCTCACTTTTCAGATTTAACAGCTAAAGAGCAAAATAAAAGAAACATAGTGCAACATTATACTATCAATACGGAAACATTGTATACATTGTTAATATGTTGTTTAAGGTGTTTTAACTGTAATGATTACAAAATGTCATAAGATAGGATTCACTATCTCATCCTAGCCGAGGAAAATGATCTCTGACTTTTTCTACCAGTAAAGCACATGTATGGCATATACCTACTGAAGTGCCAATGTAGGCTTAGGTATGTGGGCAAGACCAGCCAAGCTCTAAGAGAGTTATAATAAATGCGAAACCAGTAACAATATCGCAATGGCTAAATATTTCCATTTACAATTGTTGTTTGTGTGTTATGCAAACCAGCACACTCCAATGTGAGTCCTGTAAGACCACCCAGGGCTGCTCTGGTTTGTCATTGGCTGTGTTATTTGCATAAGCCAGTGCTTTGGAATGGACACAGTAGTGCTTTTATAATCAAAAGTATTTAGTTTTTTTAGGGATATAGGGACACTGCAAATACAAGTGAGGAAGGGGATAGGCTATCCCCGTAATGTTTAGTTATAGATTCAGTATAGCTGTTATTATAGAATGTTTGAGCAATGCATATGTAGTAGAGCCTCTAAATTGCTGTTGGACCAATCTTGGACTCAACAGAACATTACCATTGGCTGAATGAATTGTGACAAATGTTCAGTCCCACTACAATAGTCCCATTTGGGAGTGAGCACCACACAAATTTTTCTGTCATAATTTATTTACCAATTGAAATACATGTAAAAACTTTGAACATTGTTGCCTGAACGCTGAAACTGTACATTAAATAGTGTGAATACATACAGGTGTTACCAGGATTTCAGTCTTACAGGGAAATGTTTTCAAAAGTGATATTGTTTAACCTCTTCATTTCCAGAGAAGACTGCAATAAAAGTCATAAGCACTTCCATTAGGAAAAAACGTGATCTAATGTGTGTATATACTTTCAAGAAAAAGGCTTAAGGCGAAATTATCAAAAGCATTAAAATAAAGCAATAATATTTATTTAGATAAAAGGGTTATCAAATAATAAATATACTGGGGTGAAAAACAGCAGCTTATGGAAAGGAAATGCTCCATCAAAATTGTGCAGAATAAATTTACTACAAATAAAAATCTTCATCCAGGAGAAAAAAAAAACTTATTTTGCATTTAAATAATAGCAAAGTGTAATGACAGATGTAATAATAAAAGAACAGTTAATTTATACCACAAAGTAATAAAACAATTTATTAAGTATCAGCGGCGGTTTACTGTACAGTCTACAGGGAAACAATTAGAGATGGCTGTGCTCTTTATGGCTATTGGCTGCACACCGGCTACATTTCACACAAAAAACAATTGTCGCCTTCAATAAGCACAACAAACGTAATCATCACTCCCACCCGTTCACAGTAAAATCAGCACAGTGTTTGTTACAGATAGTGTTCATTAAAAGAAAACAAAATAAAAAAACATTCAAACCGGAAACCAGGGAGACTAGCACATTGGGATGTTATTGGAAATTGTTACAAAAGTCTTTGAACGGTTTGATTTGATTTTACGTAACTTGTCCAAGAGCCCCTTGTGCCACAAAAATAGACCCCAATTTCACTGTATATTGCCATTCCACTCATATGACGTGTGATCAAGGCATGACAACCAGAGAGCAGAGGTTTGTACTCAGTAAATATTTAGATCAGATGAGTTGCTGGATTGATATTTCATTTCTTTTTGTTTATCTGTTGGAGTGAGGTCCATAAGTTTGGTATTTTCTGCCAGTAACCGATGCCTTGGATGGTCTTATCAGGTGATAGGTAACACAGGTTCTGTTTAAGGAATACAAAATACTCAGAACCTGAAACACTGATATTCAGACAAATCCAGTGCTTGTAAAAAGGCAGTAGGTCGGAACCCAGGAGATAGTTGTTTTTTTATAACCGTTTATTCCACAAACCTGGAGGTCCAGCTGATAAATATAAGTTTTATTGCCACAAAAGTTTTATTGTCAAACGCAATATGTGCATGAAAAAAATAAAAACAAAAGAACAAAGACCTTGTATGTTGCTGGTTAAAAGAAAACTCTTCATAAAACCAGTACTCTGAATTCTGACTTGTAAGTAGTGAATGTCCATCACAAACCGTTTATGTGCACACAAGGCGACAAGAGAAGCGTGACACTCCATCCAGTTGTCTGGGGAACAAGGCAAAGCAGCAGGCGTTATATTGCAATGTACATATCCATGGGGAACAGAAAACAGCAGTGAAGTGTAAACGGAGTGCGTCAGGGCCGGCGAATCTGATAACTGCTTCCATCTCTCAGTATACATCATCGTAAGGCCAAGAAATCACAACTGAAGCAGCAGTGAAAGTTGCAGCTTCCATCAGGCAACATAATTATTTCCTGTTCATAGCCCAATTAGTTGTAGCGACCTTTGATCATTGTATTTAACAAAGGGCCGACCTAAAAAAAAGGAGAACAAACAGCATTTATAGTAATCCAATGCTTCCCAGATACATAGAGCAACAGCTGCTCAGTTTGTAATCTAGAACTACATATTGTACAGCTCTGTGGTCACCACTTCCTGTCTGTAGAGGTCACATCTTGTTTGCACATAGCACTGTCATTTTTCTTATTAAATGGTTTCTTGCAACTTTACTAAACATTCACTAAAATAATCACTAGAGGTGAGCAACTGTAGTATCTATTGACGTCTTATTCACACACACAGCATTAGTCATCTCCATGTTTATACTGTGTGAAAGACGCATAGCTCAGTAAAAGTCTGGATGAGAAGTCACACTGAAAATATAAAATAAAATGATAAACTGTATACATACAAAAAATATGTTATATATACGTTCAATATTTTGTCCCCTTTTCCTGTAATTCAATTCTGAAATTGAGAGCTTTTAGTTCCTGTTAGAAATGGAAGTGTAGAACACTTATATTCCACACAGCCATTGGCTGCACACTCTAGTGACCTATTTATAACTGTCCCTAATTGGCCACAGCAGAGAAGGTAACCTAAGTTACAACATGGCAGCTCCCATTGTTTTATAGACACTAAAACTTTACACTGTAAAAAATACATCTACATGTTTATTCTCAGACTAATCTTTTCTTTGAACGCATCATTCAATCTACCATTTATTTAGTGTTTAATAAATATGTGGGAGAAAAAGTCCAAAGAAGGGTAAACTGTGACCATATATAACATTAAGACGTCTTGTTTTGCATTTTTGTTTATCGGATCAGCACTGCAATGTAATTGGCTGAACAACATCTCCAGCTTCAGCAAAGTTCGACCAAAGACTAAATTTAAAACCAAGTGAATGCATGACCAACCACGTCACAAAGCTTGAGCGCGTAGGGTGAATGTTTACAAAACTTATACCCAAACAAGCTCTCTAAAATCCAGGAGAAGGAGCTCAAAGTGCATGGAATTAAATAAAGCAATATTGATGCTTAATAGGGGCTTTAACGCAGTATGTGGTAGTTCTTTAGCCATCTAATAATGGCGCAAACAGAGAGTTTGATAGGCCTATGGAAAGAAAAGCTAAATTACACAGAGAGGGCTCCACAGGGTGCTACGCTCACTTTATTCAGCTATAAGGGTGTCTTTTTGCAAATGACTTTACACTAGAAACTTGCTGTAAACATTGTGATGTAGCTTAATACATAAAGCAGTAAAATATCCTTTAAATGTTCTGTAAGATACAAACATCTTTTAGAACTAAATCTCTATATCTATAGTTCAAGTCACATTTTTCTTTCCTTATAAAGTGTCTCTGATCTGTTCTCTGTCAAATGTTTGCTGTGCAAGAATCTAGTGGTGTTGATAATGTGTCACCCTGAGATCCAAAGTTTAAACAGTAAGTCATGTTATTAAAAAAACGAAATTTATGCTTACGTGATAAAATGTATTTCTTGACACGGTGAGTCCACGGATCATCTAATTACTATTGGGAATATACCTCCTGCCCAGCAGGAGGCGGCAAAGAGCACCACAGCAAAGCTGTTAAATATTACTTCCCTTCCCTCCAACCCTAGTCATTTGACCAAAGTAAAAGAGAAAGGAAGCAACAAGGTGCAGAGGTGCCTGAGGTTTATAACATAACAAAATCCTGTCATCAAAACAGGGCGGGTCATGGACTCACTGTGTCAAGAAAGAAAGAAATTTATCAGGTAAGCATAAATTTCCATTTCTTTCTAATGACACGGCGAGTCCACGGATCATCTAATTACTATTGAGAATCAATACCCAAGCTAGAGGACACAGATGATAAGGGAGAGACAAGACAGGGAACCTAAAAAGAAGGCACCACTGCTTGAAGAGCCTCTCTCTAAAAAGAAACCTCAGCCGAGGCAAAAGTATCAAATTTATAGAATTTGGAAAAAGTGTGTAGAGAGGACCAAGTGGCAGCCTTGCAAATCTGTTCCACAGAAGCTTCATTTTTGAATGCCCAGTAAGAGGAAACAGCCTTCGTAGAATGAGCCGTGATTTTCTCAAGAGGCTGCTGTCCAGCAGTTTCATAGACTAAGCAAATTATACTCCCAGCCACAAAGAAAGAAGTAGCCGTAGTTTCTGACCCTTACGTTTCCCTGAGAAAACTACAAACAGAGCAGAAGACTGATACAAATCCTTAGTCGCCTGTAAATAGAATTTAAAAGCACGCACCACATCTAGGTTGTGCAGAAGACGTTCCTTGTGAGAAGAAGGGTTAGGACATGAAGGAACAACAATCTCCTGATTAATGTTCCGATCTGAAACTACTTTAGGAAGAAAACCTAACTTAGTACGTAAAACTACCTTATCCGAATGAAAAATAAGGTAATGAGACTCATACTGTAATGCAGAGAGCTCAAACTCTACGAGCAGAAGAAATTGCAACAAGAAACAAAACCTTCCAAGATAACTTAATATCTAAAGAATGCATAGGCTCAAACAGAGCCTGCTGAAGAACTTAAAGAACAAGTTTAAGACTCCAGGGAGGAGTAACTGGTTTAAACACAGGCCTGATTCTTACCAAGGCCTGACAGAACGATTGTACATCTGGTACATACGCCAGACGTTTATGTAACAAAATAGACAAGGCAGATATTTGAATCTTCAAAGAACATGCCGATAAACCCTTTTCCAAACCTTCTTGGAGAAAATATAGAATTCTACGAATCCGAATTTTACTACAAGAAGTAGCCTCTGGATTCACACCAATACAGATATTTACGCCATATCTTATAGTAAATCTGCCTGGTAACAGGCTTACGAGCCTGAATCATGTTTCAATGACCGACTCTGAAAAACCGAGCTTAGATAAAATTCTCCAAGCAGTCAACTTCAGAGAAACTAGATTTGGGTGACTTAAGGGCCCTTGAAGTAGAAGGTCTTTCCTCAGAGGAAGTTTTCAAGGGGGAAGAGATGACATCTCCACTAAGTCTGCATACCAAATTCTGTGAGGCCACGCCGGAGCAATGAGAATCACCAACGCACTCTCTTGTTTGATTCGAGCAATGACCCGAGGAAGTCGAGCGAACGGAGGAAATAGGTATGCTAGACTGAAATTCCAAGGAACCACCAGAGCATCTATCAGTACCGCCTGAGGGTCCCTGGAACTCGACCCGTACCTCGGGAGCTTGACATTCTGACGAGATGCCATGAGATCGAGATCGGGCTGTCCCCATTTGAGAATCAAGCTGGAAAACACTTCCGAAGTTCCCATTCCCCCGGGTGAAAGGTTTGTCTGCTCAGAAAATCCGCTTCCCAATTGTCCAATCCTGGAATGTGGATCGCAGATAGACAGCAGTTATGGGTCTCTGCCCACTGAATAATCTTGGACACCTCTGACATGGCCAAGGAGCTCAGAGTTCCTCGCTGATGATTGATGTAAGCCACTGAGGTTATGTTGTCCGATTGAAATCTGATAAACCAGACTGAAGCTGAGGCTAGGCCAGAAGAGCACTGAAGATTGCTCTCAGCTCTAGAATGTTTATGGGAAGAAACGATTCCTCCCGAGTCCATGTCCCCTGAGCCCTTAGAAGGCCCCAGACTGCTCCCCAACCCAGTAGGCTGGCGTCCGTTGTCACAATCACCCAGGAGGGTCTGCGAAAACAGGTTCCCTGGGAGAGATGATCCTGAGACAACCACCAAGGAAGAGAATCTCGTCATCTGATCCAGATGAATTTGCAGATAGATCCAAATAATCCCCGTTCCACTGCCTGAGCATGCATAACTGGAGAGGTCTGAGGTGGAAAAGAGCAAACAGGATTAAGTCCATACCATCAGACCAATTACCTCCATACATTGAGCCACTGATGGCTGAGGAGAGGATTGAAGCGTCAGACAAGCATAGAAAATTTTCTATTTTCTGACCTTTGTCAGAAATATCTTCATCAATATGGAATCTATTATGGTTCACAAGAATACTACCCTTGTAGTTGGAATTAAGGAACTCTTTTCCAAATTCACTTTCCATCCGTGAGAGCACAGGAAGGATAACTGCATCTCTGTGCAGGAACTTGCTTCTTGAAAGGATGGGGCCTGAACCAGAATATCGTCCAGATAAGGCGCCACTGCAATGCCCCGCAATCGAGGCACTGCCAACAGGGATCCCAGAACCTTTGAAAAAATTCTGGGAGCTGTAGCAAGGTCAAATGGAAGAGCCACAAACAAAGTGTTTGTGAAGAAAGGCAAACCTCAGAAACCTGTGATGATCCCTGTGGATGGGAACATGTAGGTACGCGTCCTTTAAATCTACTGTTGTCATAAATTGACCCTCTTAAACTAAGGGAAGAATGGAGCGAATAATTTCCATCTTGAAGGACGGTACTCTGAGGAATTTGTTTAGACTTTTGAGGTCTAAAATTGGTCTGAAAGTTCCCTCCTTTTTGGGAACCACAAACAGTTTGGAGTAAAAACCCAGACCCTGTTCCTGAATTGAAACAGGAACTATCACTCCCATGTCGGAGAGGTCCCGAACACAGTGTAAGAACGCCTCTCTCTTTATCTGGTCTACATATAATCTTGAGAGCAGAAACCTTCCCCTGGGAGGTAAGTACTTGAATTCTAGTTTGTATCACTGGAACACTATGACTACTGCCCAGGGATCTTGAACGTCCCGAACCCAAGTATGAGCGAAGAATGAAAGTCTGCCCCCCCACAAGATCCAGTCCCGGATCGGAGGCAGACCCTTCATGCTGACTTAGATTCACTGGCAGGCTTTTTAGATTGCTTTCCCTTGTTCAAAGACTGGTTAGGCCTCCAGGAAGGCTTGGACTGTTCCTGCTTGGTAGAGGGAGAGGAAGGCTTACCCTTGAAATTTCGAAAGGAACGAAAATTACTCTGATGTCCCTTCTGTTTATTTCTCTTATCCTGAGGGAGGAAATGCCCTTTTCCTCCCATAATGCAGTAAATAATATCAGCCAAACCTGGCCCAAACAAGGTCTTACCCTTGTAAGGAATAGCCAAAAGCTTAGACTTAGACACATGCGCAGACCAAGATTTCAACCATAAGGCTCTGCAGGCCAATATGTCAAAACCAGAAATTTTTGCTCTCAAATTTGTTAACCTGAAGGGAAACATCCGCAATAAAATAATTGGCCAATGATTTTATCCTGGATCTCTTCAAGGGGAGTGTCTGACTAGAATCAGACAACGCATCAAACCAGTATGCCGCCGCACTAGTGATGGTAGCGATACACACCGCAGGTTGCCATTGTAAACCCAGGTGAACATACATCTTTTTAAGTAACCCCTCCAACTTCTTATACATAGGATCCTTGAAAGAACAGCTATCCTCTATGGGAATAAAAGTTCTCTTAGCTAAAGTGGAGATTGTTCCTTCCACCTTGGGGATCGTCTGCCAAGACTCCTTGATAGAGTCAGCAATAGGAAACATCTTATTAAAAATAGGGGATGGAGAAAAAGGGATACCCGGTCTTTCACATTCCTTAGCAATAATCTCTGTAGCCCAATCTGGTACAGGAAAACACTCCACCATGAAAGGAACATCAAATTACTTATTAAGTTTACTAGGCTTCTTAGGGTTGAAAACGACAGTAGTGTCAGTCGTCCAAGGTAGCCAAAACCTCCTTGAGTAGTAAACGGAGGTGTTCCAGCTTAAACCTGAAGGATACAACTTCAGCATCAGAGGAAGGAACTACACTGTCTGAGTCTGAGATTTCACCCTCAGATGCTACCGAAGTATCCTCCTCCTCAGACTTTTGGGAGGGAACATTCGGAACAGCCACAACCATGTCAGAAACCTTACTCACTGATTCTTTACATTTCCTCTTGCTCTTTCCCTGAAGCATGGGAAAAGCAGACAACGCATACGAAAACTGCAGAAAACATGAGGGAAGCAATGTCTTGCAAACACTCCAGACGGAGCTTGAGAGTAAGTGCAGGGCACTGTATTAGTAGACAATAATATTTGGGACACCTGAGGAGAAAACTGTGTCATATCTTGGACATTGTCAGAAGACTCCTGGACAGCATCAGTCCTAGAAAAATGTTGGCTGAAAAAGTCTATCCCTGAAATTTAAATGTTCTCTCAACACATGAGGAACAGAAAGGGATTGGTGGTTCAATGTTAGCATTCAAACATAAAGGACATCTGTAATCTAAAACAGAGTCTTGATCCATCTTTACAGAATAAAAAAATAAACACTAATTTTTATCAATTTTACACAGAAAAAAAAAACACGTTACTGTCCCTTTAAAAATGTTTTATTTAAACAGCAAGGAAATAAATTAATGAATGTTTGTGCAAAAATGTAATCTAAACAGTTAGAACTCTGACAGCCTCTACACCTCAGCAGCTCATGCGGAGGCGCCTACCTGCCTAACAATACAAAACACGGTACACTAAGGGCCCAAAGATGAAGACTATTCCGGTTTTCAACCTGAGCTTGGAAATAAGGTCCCTTAGATATAAAGTAGGACACCAACTGTGACCGCAATGAAACCTCTCTCTCCTGTATACAGGAAGTGGAGAGCGCAAAAAAGAAATGTGAAATATGGAGTAAATTAAAAAAACACCAACCACCATTAAAATGCCTGACTCCTTGTCCCCAGTGCCTGCACCGCTGCCAAAATAAGCCCAATAACTGTTAAGGGCTATTATTAAAGTTTTAATAAAGAGAAAGTGACATCATGCTTAAAAGCCACCATTGCTCTACTGAAGAGACTGAAATGGACTACGGCTACACCCTAGAGGAAAAACAGCACATACTTGTACTGCAAATAAAATAATAAAATCTTGATTGAAGAATCTTTCCAGAAACCTAACTTTACCACTTTCTTACTCTAATGTAGGGAAAGAGAATGACTGGGGTTGGAGGGAAGGGAGGTGGTATTTAACAGCTTTGCTGTGGTGCTCTTTGCCGCCTCCTGCTGGGCAGGAGTGATATTCCCAATAGTAATTAGATGATCTGTGGACTCACCGTGTCATTAGAAATAAATAAAACCATCAATGAGCACTGTTGGGGTGAAATTTAAGCTGTAATTAGATTTTCACCACCGATAGAGAGATGGGCGACTGAGCTAATCAGTGCTGCTCATGGCCAATGAACTGAATACCGGTAATATCAGGTTCTTCTCTTTATTACTTATCTCTCCTGTGCTAAGTGGTGGCAGCTTACTGCAGATATTAAGCTCTATGGGCTCCTACTGCACGTACCTCCTGTGGGTTCCCTAGAGCTTCCCCGAGCATCTTCTCAATATTCCTCATTATCGCCACCTTCTGATGCGCCTTTAGTGGGTATTCTATTTTTTTAGGCGTTGGAGCCCCCTAATTAAAGTAAAAAAAAAAAAAGGAATCACATATATATTAAGACAATATGGTCATTAACAGGGGATTGAAACATTTTATCCATCTTCCACTAATCAAGGGCGCCGCCATTTTACTACATAATTAACACTGCAGGTATCTGAAGGAAAGTTACTGCACATGTACAAACATTACAACTGGAATGCAGTGAAAGCTAGATTACAAGATGGCGACACCATGACTAGACAGAGGAGAAACCTCAATACAATGTATCTAGTGTTTAAACTAAAATACAATGATCTATACATCACCACTAAACCAGCTGCAATGTAAGAATTCCAGTGATACCATGATCAGACAAATGAAGCATTAAACTGTACACAATATTACTTATCTACTAATACTGTAACAGCAGTAAGTTATGCCAGAGGCACGTTTTGTGCGCATAAGTGAGCAAAACTAGGATTTTACTGAGCATAAAATATGGGCTGTGAACCTGATGCATTTGACCTGTGGGGGGGGGGACATGATTGTTTAATGAGAATACTGACTATTTATGCACAGCTAATGGCAGCACTTCTATTCATTACATAGGAACCACAATAATTATTAGCACTGCAGAATCTACAACTAATGTACATATTACATTGCGTTAAAAGTTGCTCTGCTACTTAATTACTTAAAGAGACAGTAAAGTCAAAATTAAGGCTTGTACTACAAAAATACCAATAGCACTACACCTCATATCCTTATTTATGGTATCATAATTATATACCTATCTTGGATCGTTGGTGCTATGTATCAGTAGATAAAGTCCACTAAAAGGGATACATATGTAGCACTCTAGGTTCTTCTATATAGTATATTTAATCATAAAAGTGTGCAACATAAAACATAACTTTTATTGACCAGTTTATGAGGCTATACATCTAATACTGAAATATCTAGTGTAGGAGATGTTTAACCAAGTGTCAATAAAAGTTATGTTTTATGTCACACAAACACACTTTATTACTAAATATACTATATAGAGTGCTACATATATGTATCCTTTTTAGTGGACTTCATCTAGTCACGATTCAGATAACATTAAATGTAAAAAACTTTTCAACATTGTCTGACACTGAGACCCCAGCTACTACTGAGCACAGTATTTACATATATGCATTTTGTGATTGGCTGATGGCTGTCACATGGTAGTGGCATTCATTTTTAAATTTGCCAGGAAATATTCTGTTGCTTATTTCAAATTGAAAGTAAGTGATGTAGCATTGTCTTTTTGATGTGTATTTGTTAACTACTCAATACAAGTAAAATGCAAAATTGATTAAAACTTTATATGTCCAATCCATTTAAAAGGGACATGAACCCCAATTTTTTTCTTTCATGATTCAGACACATCAAGCAATTTTAAATAAAATTCATTTTTTTCTGTTATCTATTTTGTTTTGTTCCCTTTATATCCTTTGCTGAAAAGTATACCTAGGAAGTTTCATAAGCTGCTGATTGGTGGCTGCACACATATGCCTCGTCATTGGGATTCAGCTAGCTCCCAGTAGCCCATTGCTGCTCCTTCAAAAAGGATACCAAGACAATGAAGCAAATTAGATAATAGAAGTACATTGAAAAGTTGTTTAAAATGTATTTTCTATCTGAATCATGAAAGAAAAAGTTGGGGTTTAACTTAAAGTGAATGTAAATTTTGATGCTAAAGTGCCCGGTTTTTAAAACTTTGATTAAAAACAGGGGCACTTTAATTCATCAATATTTTCATTTCACTCCTGTTGTGAAAATAAACTTACTTTTTAATCTTCACAGCAGCTCCAGCTTCCTCCACCTGTTTCAAAGCCTCTTCCTGGGTCTAAAATGAGGTATCTGGCTTCCTCCAATCACAGCAGTGAATCAGACACTGAATCCCCCGGGGGAGAATCTGTGATTGGAGGATGACCTATCAATCATTTCTGACATCAGAAATGGCTTGTGAGACCGGAGGAAGCAGCAGCTGCTGTGAAGTTTAAAAAGTAAGGTTTTTTGTCACAACAGGAGTGAAATGTAAATTTTGATGAATTAAAGTGCCCCTGTTTTTAATCAAAGTTTTAAAAACCGGACACTTAAGCATCAAAATTTACATTCACTTTAAACTTCACTGCCCCTTTAAAATACAGTATAGGCACTGACTGAAAAGGATCATTTGAAAGCACTCTGATCACACAATTCTTTAAATGTTCAGGAAAATACAAAATGTGAACGAACCACGTATACAATAAGTATTTTGTAGCTGGATTAAATCTGTGCTGAATAACTATATTTGACATCAATAACAAGAGGTTTACAGTAAGCAACGAGTGTTAATCTGTCACTGTAAAACATACTAACCATCTGCACCCGTAGCTAATTCCGCCATTTGTTTTTTTGTGAATAAAATAGTGCGCTCACATTTAAGAAATAGGTTGACAAATGGAACCAAATGTATTGGCTGTCACATGATGCAGTGCAAGAGAAAATAGAACTAACTTTAAAATATGTCAGACATAAAACTGCTACTCATTTGAAATTTGAACTAAATGCTCTTGCATTGTCTTTTTATGATGCATTTACAGATTATGCAATTCTACTGTGTTTAGTGGTCCTTTAAAGTGATGGTAAACCTGAGCGTTTAGAAAACGCTGGCACTAAAGATAAACTCACCCTTTCTGTGCCGCAGCAGCTCGCTAAACTCAGCGCCACCAGCGGCACAGCGCTCTTTACCAATGAGGTGGCGTTTTCACCTCTAATCCAATAGCCGTGCTAGGATACAGAACCCCTTTTTTTTTGAGGAGGGCCAAGAAGTAGCTAGCCTAGCGCTTCTTCCCTTACTTAGGATACAGAACACTGTCAGATGACACATACGGCTATTGGTTTAGAGGTGGAAACGTCACCTCATTGGTAAATAGCGCTGTGCCGTGGGCGTCCGGAAGAGCTGAGTTTAGCGAGGTGCCGTGGCACAGAAAGTTTACTAAACGATAACTGAAACCACAGTTTATTTTTAGTGATGGTAAATCCCAGTGTTTGTTAAACGCTTGGATTTACCATCACTTTAAGTAATGTTAAACTGAATCTGCACACATCACACAGCAAGAATGTCAGAACGTCCTCATGACCTACCTTGTACCAGAAATTTACAGTAATTGTAGTTCCTCCATCAATTAGTGACTCAATATGATGCCACCTGTAACACACAGGACAGACTGCGTCATTCACTTTGGACAGATCATGTGACACCTTACAGGAAGTCACCCAGTGTTTTTTTTGTTTTTTTGTTTTTTTTTTAAAAACCACCCAGATTACGTTTAAAGGGATATGAAGCCCAAATTTTTCTTTCATGATTCAGAAAGAACATGCAATTTTAAACAACTTTTCAATTTACATGCATTATCTAATATGCTTCATTCACTTTATGTCCTTTGTTGAAAAGCATATCTACAGGCTAATTCATGGCTGCACATAAATGCCTCGTGTGATTGGCTCACCGATGTGCATTGCTATTTCTTCAACAAAGGATATCTAAAGAATGAAGCAGATTAAATAGAAGCCCCAAGGCAGAACATAGAGTGATCTGAGATGTCATCGCAGAAAATGCAGCATGTCTGCAGAAAGAACAGGAACTGTTAGCACTTTAACTTTTCAGTGCTGCTCCACATTAGGCTGTTCTTTTTAAACAGAGCTGTTCTCTGACTGCATTGTATAAGTTTTCCTAAACACAGTGCACCCAGAGCAAAGTGCTGTTTGAAGACAACAGTCAAATATGCAGTAGTGCATTGATTGTTGTCTGGCTCTGAGATTTTTGCAAGCTCGTTCCCTAGCTTTTCACAATCTGCAAAGCTGTTTTTCTCTGAATGTAAGATGTTTGTATGAGCAATGCAACTTTTTATTACTACATTTCTATGTTAGACTAAGAGAAAAGGAAACATATTAATTCAAGAGACATTTTACAATTACTTTTTTTGTCTGCAGCTAATTTGCAATGCGATTTTCAACTACTGCACTAGATTACACAACTTTAAATATTGCTTTATTCTCCAGTTAACCAACACATTGCAATTGATCTGGTGCTTTAGTGTAACTGACAAATTAACATTTTTATTTAAAAATGACCAGCAGAAAAATTTTTACTAAAAAAATCTCATCGCAGAAAGTGAAGAAAAGTTCTGTCTCTGGGAATAGAAGTAAATTGGAATGTTGTATAACCCCTTAATGATCACAGCACTTTTCCATTTTCTGTCCGTTTAGGACCAGGGCTATTTTTACATTTTTGCTGTGTTTGTGTTTAGCTGTAATTTTCCTCTTACTCATTTACTGTACCCACACATATTATATACCGTTTATATACTCATTACTGTACACACACATATTATATACCGTTTATATACTCATTACTGTACCCACACATATTATATACCGTTGTTCTCGCCATTAAATGGACTTTCTAAAGCAGAGCTTTCCAAACTTATCATGTTGGTGACACACATCATTTTGCGACACAGTAATTCAGTTGTACTACCAAATAGGAGGTTAAACTAACTTGTTTTAAAAGATATGGACACATACATAAATTATATAATAATAAAATGGATTTACAAGTAACAGTATGTATGTGCAAGAATTAAAAACAGTTTCATAACACCAATAGCTGGGATGAACACAGTTTCTGAATATTTGGTGTAATATTAGATAAAGACAATCGCATTTCATCATCAAGCATTTTTAAGCTTCCACTTCCAATCCATATATCAAGCGCAGGAGCAGCAAAGCACTACTGGGAGCTAGCTGCAAAAAAACCCCCACTGACTTCTGACTTCAGCTCAGCGTTTAAGCTGCCACCCTCAGAGCTCTGTGAGTCTGACTGGCTACTGCCCACGCTGCAAACACACTGCTGTCCCACTCACTGGCTACACTTGCAGTCACGAGCCACTTAAGGAGATTACATGTGCAGTCAGGAGCCAATGTGCCGCCAAATCCGCCAATGGTAATAGTTTCAGTTCCCACTGAGCTGTGCCAATTGGTTAAGATGAGACTGTGACCCACTAGGTATCAATCACGTGTCAACCATGTGATATGCGTAGCAGGCAGGTGGAAAGTCAGAAACCAAAAAACAATTTAAAAAAAAATATTTAAATTTAAAAAAAATTGTGCTGAAGCAGGGACACACCTATACACTGCTGCCGACACACTAGTGTGTCCCGACACACAGTTTGGAAAGCACTGTTCTAAAGATACCATTATTTTCATCATATCTTATAAATTACTATAAAAAAAAAAAAATAGAAAATATGAGGAAAAATTGGGGGGGGGGAAAAAAAACACACTTTTTCTAACTTTGACCCCAAAATCGTTACACATCTACAACCACCAAAAAACACCCATGCTAAATAGTTTACAAATTTTGTCCTGAGTTTAGAAATACCCAATGTTTACACGTTATAGGACAATAAATACAAGTAGCACTTTGCTATTTCCAAACCACTTTTTTTCGAAATTAGTGCTAGTTACATTGGGACACTGATATCTGTCAGGAATACCTGAATATCCATTGACATGTATATATTTTTTTTAGTAGACAACCCCAAGTATTGATCTAGGCCCATTTTGGTATATTTCATGCCACCATTTCACCACCAAATGCGATCAAATAATAAAAAAAAAATTGTACACTTTTTCACAAACTTTAGGTCTATCACTGAATTTATTTACAAACAGCTTGTGCAATTATGGCATAAATGGTTGTAAATGCTTCTCTGGGATCCCCTTTGTTCATAGACAGACATATATGGCTTTGGCGTTGCTTTTTGGTAATTAGAAGGCCGCTAAATGCTGCTGTGCACCACACGTGTATTATGCCCAGCAGTGAAGGGGTTAATTAAGGAGCATGTATGGAGCTTGTAGGGTTAATTTCAGCTTTAGTGTAGTAGACAACCCCAAGTATTGATCTAGGCCCATTTTGGTATATTTCATGACACCATTTCACTGCCAAATGCGATTAAATAAAATATTTTTTTTACATTTTTAACAATTTTAGGTTTCTCACTGAAATCATTTACAAAACAGCTTGTGCAATTATGGCACAAATGGTTGTAAATGCTTCTTTGGGATCACCTTTCTTCAGAAATAGCAGACTTATATGGCTTTGGTGTTGCTTTTTGGTAATTAGAAGGCTTCATGCAACACGTGTATTATGTCCAGCAGTGAAGGGGTTAATTAGGGTGCTTGTAGGGTTAATTTTAGCTTTAGTGTAGAAGACAACCCAAAGTATTGATCTAGGCCTATTTTGGTATATTTCATGCCACCATTTCAACGCCAAATGTGATCAAATTAAAAAAAAAAATGTTCGCTTTTTCACAAAGTTTAGGTTTCTCACTGAAATCATTTACAAACAACTTGTGCAATTATGGCATAAATAGTTGTAAATGCTTCTCTGGGATCCCCTTTGTTGAGAAATAGACAAATATGGCTTTGGCGTTGCTTTTTGGTAATTAGAAGGCCGCTAAATGCCGCTGCGCATCACACGTGTATTATGGCTAGCAGTGAAGGGGTTAATTAGGTAGCATGTAGGGAGCTTGCAGGGTTAATTTTATCTTTAGTGTAGAGATCAGCCTCCCAACTGACACATTACACCCCCTGATCCCTCCCAAACAACTCTCTTCCCTCCCCCACAATTGTCCCCGCCATGTTAAGTACTGGCAGAAAGTCTGCCAGTACTAAAATAAAAGCTATCTTTGATATATATATTTTATTTATTTTTTTAAAATAGGCATAGTTACATATGCTGCTCTGTAGGATCCCCCTTAGCCCCCAACCTCCCTGATTCCCCCCCAAACAGCTCTCTAACCTTCCCCCTCTAACTTATTGGTAGCCTTCTAGGGTACTGGCAGACATAGATGTTTTGTTTTTTTTATACATTTTTCCGTAGTGATCACCGAAATGACCAGCTGTCACCTCTGTGGGACTCAGCCATAGCTGCACCTTCAGATCCATCACTGGGATTAATACAGCAAGAACGAGCACTTACCAGTACATAGGGATATAAAGAACGTCCCCAGGTCCCACCACAGTCTCGTAACCAACCACATTTCTAAAGTTTGGAAACTTCTCTAAATCAGGATTCTCAAAGTCCACCTAATAGAGAAGAAAAAAACAGACAGATCACCGAACAGCATTTAACTCGGCCAATATGAAAATGAGTTCCCAAACAGTGCGACTGCTGACAAACCTATAATAAACTAAACAAAGAGCAAGAGTTATTGATGCTTCACAGAACGGCACCTTCTCAAATGCTCATTTAACAAAACAAAATACACTGTGATGTTTGGATTTCTTGTCAGACCCATTACGCCTGGTACCTACTATAAAATGCTGCACTTATAACAAAACCTGATTTGTTTTTAAATTATGGCAAATCAACAACTTCACTCACACTTGAGGCGAAGCTGTATCTAAATCTGAGAAAGGTTTAAAGTCTAGTCTGATAGTCACATAAATATGACTTACCCCAGGGCTTACGGGGGTCTTTCCCAACATATCTTATGTAGCATTGTTATCAAACTAACAGCACAGACGAACAGATACAATGAAAGAAAATGCTGCTTAAAATAAATTCTTTTTTGCTCTTCTGTGTCTATAAGAGCATTTTAATAAAACAGATGTTCTTGTACAAAGACGACAAATTTTTATTATTATGCTTGTGAGGTTTGTCACTGTCCAAAAAGGCACAAAAATGTGCAAAAAAAGAAAATGCTTTAGTTTGTTAGAGAATTTTATTATTGCAGTGTTCCTTGCATACAAATGTGTTTAACACCTGCAAATGGGGTTAAGCGTAGTTAAATTCAGCTCCAGTGCAGCAATGCACTACTGGGGGCTAGCGGAACACATCAGGTGAGGCATTTGTGCATCCACCAATCAGCAGCTAGCTGATCGATGAAAGTTTAACTGACTTTCACATCCCATTAAAGGGACACAAACCAATTTTTTTCTTTCGTGATTCAGATAGAGCATGCAATTTTAAGCAACTTACTAATTTACTCCTATTATCAATTTTTCTTCGTTCTCTTGCTATCTTTATTTGAAAAAGGCATCTAAGCTTTTTTTTGGTTCAGTACTCTGGACAGCACATTTTTATTGGTGGATGAATTTATCCATAAATCAGCAATAACAACCCAGGTAATTCACCAAGAATGGGCCGGCATCTATACTTACATTCTTGCATTTCAAATAAAGATACCAAGAGAATGAAGAAAATTTGATAATAGGAGTAAATTAGAAAGTTGCTTAAAAGTGCATGCTCTATCTGAATCAGGAAAGAAAAAAATTGGGTTCAGTGTCCCTTTAAGAGCCAGCAGTAAACACAAATGCACACTCTGTTGGCTTCATATTATAAACACCTTTAACTTAAAGGGACAGTCTAGTATAAATTAAACTTTCATTATTCAGATAGGACTTTTAATTTTAATCAACTTTACAATTTACTTTTATCATCAAATTTGCTTTTTTTCTCTTGGTATTCTTAGTTTAAACTAAACATAGGTAGGCTCATATGCTAATTTCTAAGCCTTTGAGGGCTGCCTCTTATCACAGGCTTTTTAAATCTCTTTTCAACACAAAGAGACATAAAGTACACGTGGGCCATAGATAACACTGTGTTCAGGCACAGGGGGTTATTTAAGATCTAGCACAATACAATGCTAAATTTAAGACAATAGATAATAAACAGTCACAGTCATGTGATCAGGGGGCTGGAAGAAGGTTCCTAGATACAAGGTTATCACAGAGGTAAAAAGTACATTAATATAACTGTGTTGGTTATGCAAACCTGGGGAATGGGTAATAAAGGGATTAACTATCTTTTAAAACTATAACAATTCTATGGTAGACTGTCCCTTTAACTTTTTATCATGCAAAATATGTTTTCAGTGTCTAGTGAAGAGATTAAAATGTCATATCTATTAGTAATAAGCTGCTGGGCTCTCACCTGGCTCTGTCGATCACAAGGATGGTGCACAGGGTATGGATAGAGGTTCTCAAACTGGTCAGGAGGAAACAGGATACAGCGCTTATAACCTTTAATCTGGGCAAAAAAGTTCTGCTGCTCATCATAGTGCGCCGGAGTCACGTTACCTGCGTATGTAAACAAAAACATGATCTGAAGCACGTACACAGCACACATTCTTCACAATCCTGGTCACACGTTACATAAGGACAAGAAAATCTTTACATAGTGTACAAAACAGACACCCACTGACTACTCTAAGAAGGCCGATATTGTCTGACAAATGGCCAGAAATATAGGATTTGTGTCCCAACTAGTGAGATTCCTTTAGAGCAGGGATTGTTAGTCAGGGTGTCAGAACCCTAAGCTGCGTAAGTAACAGATATTGCTGCGCTACATGAAGGGACATGTTAAAAATATAAAAAAAATTTTTATAGAGCACAGAAAGAGGGGAAAATAAAGTTGAGGTACACTAATGAAACAGAATCTTTAAAGTCGCTAAGTGTTAGAAGTAGTGAAATTTTAAATCAAGCTTTAAAAAACAGATGAGCAGTCCAAACCATCTACTGTTTATATCACACGGAAGGTGCATGTATCCAAACACACGTAAGCACCTATAAAAGCGTGTGCACACTTATGTACAGCAACTAAACACTGGGATCTTTAAGATGTTGGACTTGTTAAGTAGCATGGGAGAAGAGGAGACTAAGACTGAAGACCACATAGGCAGCCCACGGAAGCAGTGACCCCACCAGTCTGGGGCGCCTTCTCTATGGGCTGTGACTTCATCCTCAGCCCCTGAGCTCCCTGCTCAACCCAGCACCGCCCCACCCTCGCTACTCTCCCAGCTGGAAGATGAGTGTCAAATTAACAGTCTGCATTTGCGGTAAGTTTGTACAGGGACGACGTGAGGGTTAGTGTATAAGCAACGCGCTACTTCATAATGTAGAAGGCTTGTATAAGGTACTTTGCTAGGGCCTCTGTGGGAGAGCAGACAGCCGGGGGACAGCAGGTAACCGTGTAAGAACAACGTGGGCTGATGTTGCACAACTCTAAGTAACCTCCGATCACAAATTAGCTGTAACTAACACAACTGTAAGATTTCAGAGAGCTGTGTCATATGTAACAGACAGATGAGTAAAGTTATTTTGAAAAAAAAAAAAAAGCGATTAAAATCACAATCGCAATATTTTAGGTCCAAAATCGTGATTTTCATTTTTAGCCACATCGCTCAGACCTAATACACACACGTACGTATAGCAACAAGACACGTGTATACACACACACAGCACCAATACACACACGTACAGAGCCCACCTATACATGCATGTACACAAACGTATAGCACCTATGCACACACCTATGGCACCTATACACGTTCAGCACATATATCCACACACATACAGCAACTATATATAAGAAAACACAATTACAGAACCAATATATAGCACCACACATACAGCATCTACACTCATGTGCAAAATCTATACACGCGTGCACGCGCACACACGTACGTAAAGTCCCTCAACACACATGTACACACAGCACCTATACACTCATGCGCAAACACATACATAGCATCTATATACGCATGTACACAAACACGTATGTATGGCACCTATACACACAGCTATAGCACCTATACATGTGTGTACATACACATGTACAGCACATATATCCACACACATACAGCATTTACAAACACGCACATGTACGTACATATAGCACCAATAACATGCGTGTAAACACACAGCAACTATACAAACATATTGGCTATTGCTGTAATTCATCCAAGCAAATAACTTACAGGAGACCAGGTGTGCATACTGCAGTTATCCTGAGATTGTCTGTGTATAGGGAAATGCTACAGTGAGTCTCACATGTCACCCCCAGAGGGACAGGAGACCAGGAGTGCATACTGCCGTTATCCTGAGATTGTCTGTGTATAGGGAAATGCTACAGTGAGTCTCACATGTCACCCCCAGAGGGACAGGAGACCAGGAGCTTATACTGCATTTATACTGAGATTGTCTGTGTATAGGGCAATGCTACAGTGAGTCTCACATGTCACCCCCAGAGGGACAGGAGACCAGGAGTGTATACTGCAGTTATACTGAGATTGTCTGCCTGTGTATAGAGCAATGCTACAGTGAGTCTCACGTCACCCCTAGAGGGACAGGAGACCAGGTGTGCATACTGCAGTTATCCTGAGATTGTCTGTGTATAGGGAAATCCTACAGTGAGTCTCTCATGTCACCCCAGAGGGACAAGAGACCAGGAGTGTATACTGTATTTATACTGAGATTGTCTGTGTATAGGGAGATGCTACAGTGAGTCTCATGTGTCACCCCCAGAGGGACAGGAGACCAGGAGTGCATACTGCAGTTATACTGAGATTATCTGTGTATAGGGCAATGCTACAGTGAGTCTCACGTGTCACCCCAGAGGGACAGGAGACCAGGAGTGCATACTGCAGTTATACTGAGATTATCTGTGTATAGGGCAATGCTACAGTGAGTCTCACATGTCACCCCCAGAGGGACAGGAGACCAGGAGTACATACTGCAGTTATCCTGAGATTGTCTGTGTAGAGCAATGCTACAGTGAGTCTCACATGTCACCCCAGAGGGACAGGAGACCAGGAGTACATACTGCAGTTATCCTGAGATTGTCTGTGTATAGGGCAATGCTACAGGGAGTCTCACATGTCACCCCCAGAGGGACAGGAGACCAGGAGTGTATACTGCAGTTATACTGAGATTGTCTGCCTGTGTATAGGGCAATGCTACAGGGAGTCTCACATGTCACCCCCAGAGGGAAAAGAGACCAGGAGTGTATACTGCATTTATACTGAGATTGTCTGTGTATAGGGCAATGCTACAGTGAGTCTCATGCGTCACCCCCAGAGGGACAGGAGACCAGGAGTGCATACTACAGTTATACTAAGATTATCTGTGTATAGGACAATGCTACAATGAGTCTCACGTGTCCCCCCAGAGGGACAGGAGACCAGGAGTACATACTGCAGTTATCCTGAGATTGTCTGTGTATAGGGCAATGCTACAGGGAGTCTCACGTCACCCCCAGACGGACAGGAGACCAGGAGTGTATACTGCAGATATACTGAGATTGTCTGCCTGTGTATAGGGCAATGCTACAGGGAGTCTCACATGTCACTCCCAGAGGGAAGAGAGACCAGGAGTGTATACTGCATTTATACTGAGATTGTCTGTGTATAGGGCAATGCTACAGTGAGTCTCATGTGTTACCCCAGAGGGACAGGAGACCAGGAGTACATGCTGTAGTTATACTGATATTATCTGTGTATAGGGCAATGCTACAGTGAGTCTCACGTGTCACCCCCAGAAGGGCAGGAGACCAGGAATACTGAACTACTGATATTCACCATAGAAATATATTGTTATGTCCTTTCCAGTGCTTTGCAGTTTGTTGGCACTATTTATTAATAATAATCAAATGTAAAGTTTGAGGAATACAGATTTACTTTCTAGATCAGTTCGAGGAACTGCGCACTTACCTTCCATGCCAATCAGCAGTAAGTTTGATGTCAGCTGGCCCCAGCCATGCTTTGCTTGTTGCTTATTGATCCAGTTCCAGTTAAAGCCCAAGAAGTCTACAACTATTTTTCGTCCCACGGTGTCATTCAGGGTCTGCTGTAAGTATAACCTGCACAGCAAGAAACAGGACCGTTACATACAGCACAGTGTCATTGATGGTCTGCAGTAAGTATAACCTGCGCAGCAGAAAAACATAATTTATGTAAGAACTTACCTGATAAATTCATTTCTTTCATATTAGCAAGAGTCCATGAGCTAGTGACGTATGGGATATACATTCCTACCAGGAGGGGCAAAGTTTCCCAAACCTCAAAATGCCTATAAATACACCCCTCACCACACCCACAATTCAGTTTAACGAATAGCCAAGAAGTGGGGTGATAAGAAAAAAAGTGCGAAAGCATATAAAATAAGGAATTGGAATAATTGTGCTTTATACAAAATCATAACCACCACAAAAAAAAGGGCGGGCCTCATGGACTCTTGCTAATATGAAAGAAATGAATTTATCAGGTAAGTTCTTACATAAATTATGTTTTCTTTCATGTAATTAGCAAGAGTCCATGAGCTAGTGACGTATGGGATAATGACTACCCAAGAAGTGGATCTTTCCACACAAGAGTCACTAGAGAGGGAGGGATAAAATAAAGACAGCCAATTCCTGCTGAAAATAATCCACACCCAAAATAAAGTTTAACGAAAAACATAAGCAGAAGATTCAAACTGAAACCGCTGCCTGAAGTAC
This sequence comes from Bombina bombina, assembly GCF_027579735.1. NCBI lineage: Eukaryota > Metazoa > Chordata > Amphibia > Anura > Bombinatoridae > Bombina > Bombina bombina. The sequence continues at coordinate 22,148,352 of NC_069507.1, read as the reverse complement.
TTTTCTACCAAAAACTGCTTCAGAAGAAGAAAATACATAAAAATGGTAGAATTTAGTAAAAGTATGCAAAGAGGACCAAGTCGCTGCTTTGCAGATCTGGTCAACCGAAGCTTCATTCCTAAACGCCCAGGAAGTAGAAACTGACCTAGTAGAATGAGCTGTAATTCTCTGAGGCGGAGTTTTACCCGACTCAACATAGGCAAGATGAATTAAAGATTTCAACCAAGATGCCAAAGAAATGGCAGAAGCTTTCTGGCCTTTTCTAGAACCGGAAAAGATAACAAATAGACTAGAAGTCTTACGAAAAGATTTCGTAGCTTCAACATAATATTTCAAAGCTCTAACAACATCCAAAGAATGCAACGATTTCTCCTTAGAATTCTTAGGATTAGGACATAATGAAGGAACCACAATTTCTCTACTAATGTTGTTGGAATTCACAACTTTAGGTAAAAATTCAAAAGAAGTTTGCAACACCGCCTTATCCTGATGAAAAATCAGAAAAGGAGACTCACAAGAAAGAGCAGATAATTCAGAAACTCTTCTGGCAGAAGAGATGGCCAAAAGGAACAAAACTTTCCAAGAAAGTAATTTAATGTCCAATGAATGCATAGGTTCAAACGGAGGAGCTTGAAGAGCTCCCAGAACCAAATTCAAACTCCAAGGAGGAGAAATTGACTTAATGACAGGTTTCATACGAACCAAAGCTTGTACAAAACAATGAATATCAGGAAGAATAGCAATCTTTCTGTGAAAAAGAACAGAAAGAGCAGAGATTTGTCCTTTCAAAGAACTTGCGGACAAACCCTTATCTAAACCATCCTGAAGGAACTGTAAAATTCTCGGTATTCTAAAAGAATGCCAGGAAAAATGATGAGAAAGACACCAAGAAATATAAGTCTTCCAGACTCTATAATATATCTCTCGAGATACAGATTTACGAGCCTGTAACATAGTATTAATCACAGAGTCAGAGAAACCTCTTTGACCAAGAATCAAGCGTTCAATCTCCATACCTTTAAATTTAAGGATTTCAGATCCTGATGGAAAAAAGGACCTTGTGACAGAAGGTCTGGTCTTAACGGAAGAGTCCACGGTTGGCAAGAGGCCATCCGGACAAGATCCGCATACCAAAACCTGTGAGGCCATGCCGGAGCTACCAGCAGAACAAACGAGCATTCCTTCAGAATCTTGGAGATTACTCTTGGAAGAAGAACTAGAGGCGGAAAGATATAGGCAGGATGATACTTCCAAGGAAGTGATAATGCATCCACTGCCTCCGCCTGAGGATCCCAGGATCTGGACAGATACCTGGGAAGTTTCTTGTTTAGATGGGACGCCATCAGATCTATTTCTGGAAGTTCCCACATTTGAACAATCTGAAGAAATACCTCTGGGTGAAGAGACCATTCGCCCGGATGCAACGTTTGGCGACTGAGATAATCCGCTTCCCAATTGTCTACACCTGGAATATGAACCGCAGAGATTAGACAGGAGCTGGATTCCGCCCAAACCAAAATTCGAGATACTTCTTTCATAGCCAGAGGACTGTGAGTCCCTCCTTGATGATTGATGTATGCCACAGTTGTGACATTGTCTGTCTGAAAACAAATGAACGATTCTCTCTTCAGAAGAGGCCAAAACTGAAGAGCTCTGAAAATTGCACGGAGTTCCAAAATATTGATCGGTAATCTCACCTCCTGAGATTCCCAAACTCCTTGTGCCGTCAGAGATCCCCACACAGCTCCCCAACCTGTGAGACTTGCATCTGTTGAAATTACAGTCCAGGTCGGAAGCACAAAAGAAGCCCCCTGAATTAAACGATGGTGATCTGTCCACCATGTTAGAGAGTGTCGAACAATTGGTTTTAAAGATATTGAGATATCTTCGTGTAATCCTTGCACCATTGCTTCAGCATACAGAGCTGAAGAGGTCGCATGTGAAAACGAGCAAAGGGGATCGCGTCCGATGCAGCAGTCATAAGACCTAGAATTTCCATGCATAAGGCTACCGAAGGGAATGATTGTGACTGAAGGTTTCGACAAGCTGTAATCAATTTTAAACGTCTCTTGTCTGTTAAAGACAGAGTCATGGACACTGAATCCATCTGGAAACCCAGAAAGGTTACCTTTGTCTGAGGAATCAAAGAACTTTTTGGTAAATTGATCCTCCAACCATGATCTTGAAGAAACAACACAAGTCGATTCGTATGAGATTCTGCTAAATGTAAAGACTGAGCAAGTACCAAGATATCGTCCAAATAAGGAAATACCACAATACCCTGTTCTCTGATTACAGACAGCAGGGCACCGAGAACCTTTGTAAAAATTCTTGGAGCTGTAGCTAGGCCAAACGGCAGAGCCACAAACTGGTAATGCTTGTCTAGGAAAGAGAATCTCAGAAACTGATAGTGATCTGGATGAATCAGAATATGCAGATATGCATCCTGTAAATCTATTGTGGACATATAATTCCCTTGCTGAACAAAAGGTAAGATAGTCCTTACAGTTACCATCTTGAACGTTGGTATCCTTACATAACGATTCAATATTTTTAGATCCAGAACTGGTCTGAAGGAATTCTCCTTCTTTGGTACAATGAAGAGATTTGAATAAAACCCCATCCCCTGTTCCGGAACTGGAACTGGCATAATTACTCCAGTCAACTCTAGATCTGAAACACATTTCAGAAATGCTTGAGCTTTTACTGGATTTGCTGGGACACGGGAAAGAAAAAATCTCTTTGCAGGAGGTCTCAACTTGAAACCAATTCTGTACCCTTCTGAAACAATGCTCTGAATCCAAAGATTGTTAACAGAATTGATCCAAATTTCCTTGAAAAAACGTAACCTGCCCCCTACCAGCTGAGCTGGAATGAGGGCCGCACCTTCATGTGGACTTAGAAGCAGGCTTTGCCTTTCTAGCTGGCTTGGATTTATTCCAGACTGGAGATGGTCTCCAAACTGAAACTGCTCCTGAGGATGAAGGATCAGGCTTTTGTTCTTTGTTGAAACGAAAGGAACGAAAACGATTATTAGCCCTGTTTTTACCTTTAGATTTTTTATCCTGTGGTAAAAAAGTTCCTTTCCCACCAGTAACAGTTGAAATAATGGAATCCAACTGAGAACCAAATAATTTGTTACCCTGGAAAGAAATGGAAAGTAAAGTTGATTTAGAAGCCATATCAGCATTCCAAGTTTTAAGCCATAAAGCTCTTCTAGCTAAAATAGCTAGAGACATAAACCTGACATCAACTCTGATAATATCAAAAATGGCATCACAGATAAAATTATTAGCATGCTGAAGAAGAATAATAATATCATGAGAATCACGAAGTGTTACTTGTTGCGCTAAAGTTTCCAACCAAAAAGTTGAAGCTGCAGCAACATCAGCCAAAGATATAGCAGGTCTAAGAAGATTACCTGAACACAGATAAGCTTTTCTTAGAAAGGACTCCATTTTCCTATCTAGAGGATCCTTAAACGAAGTACCATCTGACGTAGGAATAGTAGTACGTTTAGCAAGGGTAGAAATAGCCCCATCAACTTTAGGGATCTTGTCCCAAAATTCTAATCTGTCAGGCGGCACAGGATATAATTGCTTAAAACGTTTAGAAGGAGTAAATGAATTACCCAAATTATCCCATTCTTTGGAAATTACTGCAGAAATAGCATCAGGGACAGGAAAAACTTCTGGAATAACTACAGGAGTTTTAAAAACCTTATTTAAACGTTTAGATTTAGTATCAAGAGGACCAGAATCCTCTATTTCTAAAACAATTAGGACTTCTTTAAGCAAAGAACGAATAAATTCCATTTTAAATAAATATGAAGATTTATCAGCATCAACCTCTGAGACAGAATCCTCTGAACCAGAGGAATCATCAGAATCAGAATGATGATCAGTTAAAAATTCATCTGTAGGGAGAGAAGTTTTAAAAGATTTTTTATGTTTACTAGAAGGAGAAATAACAGACATAGCCTTCTTTATGGATTCAGAAACAAAATCTCTTATATTATCAGGAACATTCTGCACCTTAGATGTTGAAGGAACTGCAACAGGCAATGGTACTTTACTAAAGGAAATATTATCTGCTTTAACAAGTTTGTCATGACAATCAATACAAACAACAGCTGGAGAAATAGCTACCAAAAGTTTACAGCAGATACACTTAGCTTTGGTAGATTCAGCACTTGACAGCGATTTTCCTGTAGTATCTTCTGACTCAGATGCACCGTGAGACATCTTGCAATATGTAAGAGAAAAAACAACATATATATAAAGCAAAATTGATCAAATTCCTTAAATGACAGTTTCAGGAATGGGAAAAAATGCCAAAGAACAAGCTTCTAGCAACCAGAAGCAATAAAAAATGAGACTTAAATAATGTGGAGACAAGAGTGACGCCCATATTTTTTCGCGCCAAATAAGACGCCCACATTATTTGGCGCCTAAATGCTTTTTGGCGCCAAAAATGACGCCACATTCGGAACGCCGACATTTTTGGCGCAAAATAACGTCAAAAAGTGACGCAACTTCCGGCAACACGTATGACGCCGGAAACGGAAATAGAATTTTTGCGCCAAAAAAGTCCGCGCCAAGAATGACGCAATAAAATGAAGCATTTTCAGCCCCCGCGAGCCTAACAGCCCACAGGGAAAAAGTCAAATTTTAAGGTAAGAAAAATGTTAAATTAAAATGCATTATCCCAAATATGAAACTGACTGTCTGAAAAATAAGGAAAGTTGAACATTCTGAGTCAAGGCAAATAAATGTTTGAATACATATATTTAGAACTTTATAAACAAAGTGCCCAACCATAGCTAGGAGTGTCACAAAAAATAAGATTTACTTACCCCAGGACACTCATCTACATATAGTAGATAGCCAAACCAGTACTGAAACGAGAATCAGCAGAGGTAATGGTATATATAAGAGTATATCGTCGATCTGAAAAGGGAGGTAAGAGATGAATCTCTACGACCGATAACAGAGAACCTATGAAATAGACCCCTTAGAAGGAGATCACTGCATTCAAATAGGCAATACTTCTCACATCCCTCTGACATTCACTGCACGCTGAGAGGAAAACCGGGCTCCAACTTGCTGTGGAGCGCATATCAACGTAGAATCTAGCACAAACTTACTTCACCACCTCCATCGGAGGCAAAGTTTGTAAAACTGAATTGTGGGTGTGGTGAGGGGTGTATTTATAGGCATTTTGAGGTTTGGGAAACTTTGCCCCTCCTGGTAGGAATGTATATCCCATACGTCACTAGCTCATGGACTCTTGCTAATTACATGAAAGAAACAGGACGGTTATATATACAGCACTGTCTCATTAAGGGTCTGTTGTAAGTATAACCTTTCGCAGCAGAAAACAGGACGGTTACATACAGCACTGTCATGGGTGGTCTGCCGTAAGTATAACCTGCGCAGCAGAAAACAGGACGGTTACATACAGCACTGTCATTGATGGTCTGCAGTAAGTATAACCTGCGCAGCAGAAAACAGGACGGTTACATACAGCACAGTGTCATTCAGGGTCTGCAGTAAGTATAACCTGCGATGCAAGAAACAGGACGGTTACATTACATTCATCACTGTGTAATTGATGGTCTGCAGTAAGTATAACCTGCGCAGCAGAAAACAGGACGGTTACATACAGCACTGTGTCATTCAGTGTCTGCTGTAAGTATAACCTGCGCTGCAAGAAACAGGACGGTTACATACAGCACTGTGTCATTCAGGGACTGTAGTAAGTATAACCTGCGCAGCAGAAAACAGGACGGTTACATACAGCACTGTGTCATTCAGTGTCTGCTGTAAGTATAACCTGCGCAGCAGAAAACAGGACGGTTACATACAGCACTGTGTCATTCAGTGTCTGCTGTAAGTATAACCTGCGCAGCAGAAAACAGGACGGTTACATACAGCACTGTCATTGATGGTCTGCAGTAAGTATAACCTGCGCAGCAGAAAACAGGACGGTTACATACAGCACTGTGTCATTCAGTGTCTGCTGTAAGTATAACCTGCGCTGCAAGAAACAGGACGGTTACATACAGCACTGTGTCATTGATGGTCTGCAGTAAGTATAAACTGCACAGCAAGAAACAGGACGGTTACATACAGCACTGTGTCATTGATGGTCTGCAGTAAGTATAACCTGCGCAGCAGAAAAACAGGACAGTTACATGCAGCACTGTGTCATTGATGTTCTGCTGTAAGTATAACCTGCGCAGAAAGAAACAGGACAGTTACATACAGCACTGTGTCATTGATGGTCTGCAGCAAGAAACAGGACGGTTACATACAGCACTGTGTCATTGATGGTCTGCAGTAAGTATAACCTGTGCAGCAAGAAACAGGACAGTTACATACAGCACTGTGTCATTCAGGGTCTGCTGTAAGTATAACCTGTGCAGCAAGAAACAGGACGGTTACATACAGCACTGTGTCATTGATGGTCTGCTGTAAGTATAACCTGTGCAGCAAGTAACAGGACGGTTACATAAAGCACTGTGTCATTGATGGTCTGCTGTAAGTATAACCTGCGCAGCAAGTAACAGGACGGTTACATACAGCACTGTCATTCAGTGTCTGCTGTAAGTATAACCTGCGCAGCAAGAAACAGGACGGTTACATACAGCACTGTGTCATTGATGGTCTGCAGCAAGTATAACCTGTGCAGCAAGAAACAGGACGGTTACATACAGCACTGTGTCATTGATGGTCTGCAGTAAGAATAACCTGCGCAGCAAGAAACAGGACAGTTACATACAGCACTGTGTCATTCAGTGTCTGCTGTAAGTATAACCTGCGCAGCAAGAAACAGGACGGTTACATACAGCACTGTGTCATTGATGGTCTGCAGCAAGTATAACCTGTGCAGCAAGAAACAGGACGGTTACATACAGCACTGTGTCATTGATGGTCTGCAGTAAGAATAACCTGCGCAGCAAGAAACAGGACAGTTACATACAGCACTGTGTCATTGATGGTCTGCAGTAAGTATAACTTGCGCAGCAAGAAACAGGACGGTTACATACAGCACAGTGTCATTGATGGTCTGCAGTAAGTATAACCTGCGCAGCAAGAAACAGGACGGTTACATACAGCACTGTGTCATTGATGGTCTGCAGTAAGTATAACCTGTGCAGCAAGAAACAGGACGGTTATATACAGCACAGTGTCATTGATGGTCTAAAGTAAGTATAACCTGCGCAGCAAGAAACAGGACGGTTACATACAGAACAGTGTCATTCAGGGTCTGCTGTAAGTATAACCTGCGCAGCAAGAAACAGGATGGTTACATACAGCACAGTGTCATTCAGGGTCTGCAGTAAGTATAACCTGCGCAGCAAGAAACAGGACAGTTACATACAGCACTGTGTCATTCAGGGTCTGCAGTAAGTATAACCTGCGCAGCAAGAAACAGGACGGTTACATACAGCACTGTCATTGATGATCTGCAGTAAGTATAACCTGTGCAGCAAGAAACAGGACAGTTACATACAGCACTGTGTCATTCAGGGTCTGCAGTAAGTATAACCTGCGCAGCAAGAAACAGGACGGTTACATACAGCACTGTGTCATTCAGGGTCTGCAGCAAGAAACAGGACGGTTACATACAGCACTGTGTCATTCAGGGTCTGCTGTAAGTATAACCTGTGCAGCAAGAAACAGGACGGTTACATACAGCACTGTGTCATTGATGGTCTGCAGTAAGTATAACCTGCACAGCAAGAAACAGGACGGTTACATACAGCACTGTGTCATTGATGGTCTGCAGCGAGTATAACCTGTGCAGCAAGAAACAGGACGGTTACATACAGCACTGTTTCATTGATGTTCTGCTGTAAGTATAACCTGCGCAGCAAGAAACAGGACGGTTACATACAGCACTGTGTCATTGATGGTCTGCTGTAAGTATAACTAGCACAGCAAGAAACAGGACGGTTACATACAGCACTGTGTCATTGATGGTCTGCTGTAAGTATAACCTGCGCAGCAAGAAACAGGACGGTTACATACAGCACTGTGTCATTGATGGTCTGCTGTAAGTATAACCTGCGCAGCAAGAAACAGGACGGTTACATACAGCACTGTGTCATTGATGGTCTGCTGTAAGTATAACTAGCACAGCAAGAAACAGGACGGTTACATACAGCACTGTGTCATTGATGGTCTGCTGTAAGTATAACCTGCGCAGCAAGAAACAGGACGGTTACATACAGCACTGTCATTCAGTGTCTGCTGTAAGTATAACCTGCGCAGCAAGAAACAGGACGGTTACATACAGCACTGTGTCATTGATGGTCTGCTGTAAGTATAACCTGCGCAGCAAGAAACAGGACGGTTACATACAGCACTGTGTCATTGATGGTCTGCAGTAAATATAACTAGCACAGCAGAAAACAGGACGGTTACATACAGCACTGTGTCATTGATGGTCTGCTGTAAGTATAACCTGCGCAGCAAGAAACAGGACGGTTACATACAGCACTGTTTCATTGATGGTCTGCTGTAAATATAACTAGCACAGCAGAAAACAGGACGGTTACATACAGCACTGTGTCATTGAGGGTCTGCTTTAAGTATAACCTGCGCAGCAGAAAACAGGACGGTTACATACAGTGCGGTGTCAATAACTCAACGGGAGTGAGCACAATGTTATCTATATGGCAGACATGAACTATCAGCGACTACCTGAAAAAACTGTCAAAAAGCACTGGTATGAGAGGAGGTTCAAAAGGCTTAGAAATCAGTTTATGAGCCTACCTAGGTTTAACTTTCAACAAAGAACACCAAAGCAACAAAGCAAAGTTGTTCAAAATCACATGCTCTATCTGAAACATGAACGTTTAATTTGACTAGACTGTCCCTTTAATAAGTAATCTAGTTTATCAGTTTTATTTTACGGATGTGAAACGCTGAACAAAATGCAGCAGGTGCGATGACCATGATCACCTATAAAAATGCAACTTTATCATATTTTATAGCTGCATTATTTTACCCCAATATCCAGAGACGCTGTTAAAGTGAATGTAAATTTTGATGCTAAAGTGCCCGGTTTTTAAAAAATTGATTAAAAACAGGGGCACTCTAATTCATCAAAATTTACATTTCACTCGTGTTGTGAAGAAAAACTTACCTTTTAAACTTGACAGCCGCTCCAGCTTCCTCCGTCCGTCGCAAAGCCTCTTCCTAGGTCTAAAATGAGGAATCCAGCTTCCTCCAATCACAGCGTTGAATCAGACGGGGGAAAGCCGTGATTGGAGGATGACCAATCCATCATTTCTGATGTCAGAAATGGATTGCGACCACCGGGGGAAGCTGGAGCAGCTGTCAAGATTAAAGTGAATTAAAGTGCCCCTGTTTTTAATTGAATTTTTAAAAAACGGGCACTTTAGCATCAAAATTTACATTCACTTTAAAGGGACAGTAAGTAACACTGCGTAATTATAAGCCATTTCTGTTGAGTCGCTATAGAATACCATATCAGACAAGTATGATTTAACACCCTTTATATACTGCAATAAGTTTAGCCACCCACTATTTGCCTTATTTGGAGGAGCCAATCAGGGCTTTAGTCTGCAGACAACAAGACTAACTACAGACTAACTACAGTAATAAAGTTAGTATAAAGGGAGCTATATTGCAGTTAACTGATAAATACACTTAGAGATGGATATGTAGTAGAGTTAGCCTTTGGTAAGTCAGCAGGTGCATTTCAAGTTTTAAAAATTGCTCTATTTTTAGAGCTTAATTACATGAAATGGGGTAAAATAAATAATGAAAATATATTGTAAAGTGTTATCACCACTCATAACTAAACATTTTATATAAAAATCTCAATGTGTTTACGGCTTCTTTAAAGGGACATAAATGAGCAAAAATGAAATGCTCTAAAGTGAATCAGCATGTTATTACGGCACTAGCGCTTGTACAGAGCCGTGTGTTTCCCTGCCACAAAGGAGTTAAACTGTAAAAACACAGCTAAGGAGCAGCAATGTACAACTGATCCAAAGCTGAACACTGAGCAAATCAGGGCTCAATATGTGTGTGAATATATGTGAATATATGTGTGAAGTCATAATCATTCAGATCACAATCAAGCTGCTCCAGAGCAGACTTTAACTATGGTTTTACCCTTTTGTTGGGGGGTAAACATAGTATTGTGCAGGCATTAACATTTTTATAGTATCTTTGTGTCCCTTTAAGAGGATCAGTGTTAAGCACCAGTCTCTGCAAGCGTATGGGCTTCTCACCTATCGTCTCCTCCTTTCTGTTGGATCTCACGAAGCTTCTCCACAAACTCAGTAAACTTCATCTCCTCTCTTGTTGACTTAGGCTTAAAGGACTTAAAGTTTACCATTTTCTTCTCATCGTAATACAGAAACTTATGGCCGTTGGCACTATACACAGAAAAGTCCCCATTACCGATGTTTTCTTGCAGGTAATCCAAGTCCCACTTCAGAGCTGTACACACCAAACTTGTATCTGTGAGAACCACAGGTTCCTGTTTGATACAAACGAAAGTATTAACTGAAGTAAAAATGATCCGATATATTAACACTTTACTATTCCAGAAAACTCGTGCTGGTAGAATATAAATGCGATAAACTGCTTCGCTATTATTTGTCACCCGAGAGAGCAACATAACTTGTATTCTGCAAATATATACTTGTATCAAACACACAGGTACAGGGATGAAATCCACAATAAAAAGCTTATATAAGACAGGGCTGTTTATAAAAAGTCTAGGGGGTGACACTGAACCACTAACTTAAAGGGACAGTCAAGTCCAAAAAAAAACTTTCATGATTTAAATAGGGAATGTAATTTTACTTTTAACAACAATTTTGCTATGTTCTTTCGGTATTCTTAGTTGAAAGCTAAACCTAGGAGGTTCATATGCTAATTTCTTAGACCTTGAAGACTGCCTCTAATTTGAATGCATTTTGACCACTAGAGGGCATTAGTTCATGTGTTTCATATAGATAACATTGAGCTCATGCACATGAAGTCACCCTGGAGTGAGCACTGATTGGCTAACATACATGTCTGTCAAAAGAACTGAAATAAGGGGGCAGTCTGCAGAAGCTTAGATACAAGGAAATCACAGAGCTAAAAAGTGTATTTATATAACTGTGTTGGTTATGCAAAACTGGGGAATGGGTAATAAAGGGATTATCTTTCTTTTTAAACAACAAAAATTCTGGTGTTGACTGTCCCTTTAAAAAGGGACATGAAACCCCCAAAAATTCTCATGATTAAGATAGAGAAGACAATTTTTTTTTCTCCAATTTACTTCTATTATTGAATTTGCTTCATTTTAATGTTATTTGGTGAAGAGGTGTCTAGATAGGTAGAAGTCTGTAGCACTACATGACAGGTGATAGTGCTGTTATCTAGTGCTCATGCTTATGTATAATATTGTGTTATAGAGATACCTAGGTAGTATCTGTAGCACTACATGACAGGTAATAGTGCTGTTATCTAGTGCTCTTGCTAATGTATAATATTGTGTTATAGAGATACCTAGGTAGCATCTGTAGCACTACATGACAGGTAATACTGCTGTTATCTAGTGCTCTTGCTAATGTATAATATTGTGTCTTATAGAGATACCTAGGTAGTATCTGTAGCACTACATGACAGGTAATAGTGCTGTTATCTAGTGCTCTTGCTAATGTATAATATTGTGTTATAGAGATACCTAGGTAGTATCTGTAGCACTACATTACAGGTAATAGTGCTGTTATCTATTGCTCTTGCTAATGTATAATATTGTGTTATAGAGATACCTAGCTAGTATCTGTAGCACTACATGACAGGTAATAATGCTGTTATCTAGTGCTCTTGCTAATGTATAATATTGTGTTATAGAGATACCTAGGTAGTATCTGTAGCACTATATGACAGGTAATAGTGCTTTATCTAGTGCTGTTGCTAATGTATAATATTGTGTTATAGAGATACCTAGGTAGTATCTGTAGCACTACATGACAGGTAATAGTGCTTTATCTAGTGCTGTTGCTAATGTATAATATTGTGTTATAGAGATACCTAGGTAGTATCTGTAGCACTACATGACAGGTAATAGTGCTGTTATCTAGTGCTCTTGCTAATGTATAATATTGTGTGTTATAGAGATACCTAGGTAGTATCTGTAGCACTACATGACAGGTAATAGTGCTGTTATCTAGTGCTCTTGCTAATGTATAATAGTGTGTTATACAGATACCTAGGTAGCATCTGCAGCACTACATAACAGGTAATAGTGCTGTTATCTAGTGCTCTTGCTAATATATAATATTGTGTGTTATAGAGATACCTAGGTAGCATCTGCAGCACTACATGACAGGTAATAGTGCTGTTATCTAGTGCTCTTGCTAATGTATAATATTGTGTGTTATAGAGATACCTAGGTAGTATCTGTAGCACTAAGTGACAGGTAATAGTGCTGTTATCTAGTGCTCTTGCTAATGTATAATATTGTGTTATAGAGATACCTAGGTAGTATCTGTAGCACTACATGACAGGTAATAGTACTGTTATCTAGTGCTCTTGCTAATATATAATAGTGTGTTATAGAGATACCTAGGTAGTATCTGTAGCACTACATGACAGGTAATAGTACTGTTATCTAGTGCTCTTGCTAATATATAATAGTGTGTTATAGAGATACCTAGGTAGTATCTGTAGCACTACATGACAGGTAATAGTGCTGTTATCTAGTGCTCTTGCTAATATATAATAGTGTGTTATAGAGATACCTAGGTAGTATCTGTAGCACTACATGACAGGTAATAGTGCTGTTATCTAGTGCTCTTGCTAATGTATAATATTGTGTGTTATAGAGATACCTAGGTAGTATCTGTAGCACTACATGACAGGTAATAGTGCTGTTATCTAGTGCTCTTGCTAATGTATAATATTGTGTTATAGAGATACCTAGGTAGTATCTGTAGCACTACATGACAGGTAATAGTACTGTTATCTAGTGCTCTTGCTAATATATAATAGTGTGTTATAGAGATACCTAGGTAGTATCTGTAGCACTACATGACAGGTAATAGTGCTGTTATCTAGTGCTCTTGCTAATGTATAATATTGTGTTATAGAGATACCTAGGTAGTATCTGTAGCACTACATGACAGGTAATTGTGCTGTTATCTAGTGCTCTTGCTAATGTATAATATTGTGTGTTATAGAGATACCTAGGTAGCATCTGTAGCACTACATGACAGGTAATAGTGCTGTTATCTAGTGCTCTTGCTAATGTATAATATTATAATATTGTGTGTTATAGAGATACCTAGGTAGTATCTGTAGCACTACATGACAGGTAATAGTGCTGTTATCTAGTGCTCTTGCTAATGTATAATATTGTGTGTTATAGAGATACCTAGGAAGTATCTGTAGCACTACATGACAGGTAATAGTGCTGTTATCTACTGCTCTTGCTAATGTATAATATTATGTGTTATAGAGATACCTAGGTAGTATCTGTAGCACTACATGACAGGTAATAGTGCTGTTATCTAGTGCTCTTGCTAATGTATAATATTGTGTTATAGAGATACCTAGGTAGTATCTGTAGCACTACATGACAGGTAATAGTGCTGTTATCTAGTGCTTTTGCTAATGTATAATATTGTGTGTTATAGAGATACCTAGGTACTATCTGTAGCACTACATGACAGGTAATAGTGCTGTTATCTAGTGCTCTTGCTAATGTATAATATTGTGTGTTATAGAGATACCTAGGTAGTATCTGTAGCACTACATGACAGGTAATACTGCGGTTATCTAGTGCTCTTGCTAATGTATAATATTGTGTTATAGAGATACCTAGGTAGCATCTGTAGCACTACTGTTATCTAATGATCTTGCTAATGTATAATATTGTGTGTTATAGAGATACCTAGGTAGTATCTGTAGCACTACATGACAGGTAATAGTGGTTATCTAGGTGCTCTTGCTAATGTATAATATTGTGTGGTATAGAGATACCTAGGTAGCATCTGTAGCACTACATGACAGGTAATAGTGATGTTATCTAGTGCTCTTGCTATTGTATAATATTGTGTGTTATAGAGATACCTAGGTAGTATCTGTAGCACTACATGACAGGCAATAGTGCTGTTATCTAGTGCCCTTGCTAATGTATAATATTATGTGTTATAGAGATACCTAGGTAGTATCTGTAGCACTACATGACAGGTAATAGTGCTGTTATCTAGTGCTCTTGCTAATGTATAATATTGTGTTATAGAGATACCTAGGTAGTATCTGTAGCACTACATGACAGGTAATAGTGCTGTTATCTAGTGCTCTTGCTAATGTATAATATTGTGTGTTATAGAGATACCTAGGCAGTATCTGTAGCACTACATGACAGGTAATAGTGCTGTTATCTAGTGATTTTGCTAATGTATAATATTGTGTTATAGAGTTACCTAGGTAGTATCTGTAGCACTACATGACAGGTAATAGTGCTGTTATCTAGTGCTCTTGCTAATGTATAATATTGTGTTATAGAGATACCTAGGTAGTATATGTAGCACTACATGACAGGTAATAGTGCTGTTATCTAGTGCTCTTGCTAATGAATAATATTGTGTTATAGAGATACCTAGGTAGTATCTGTAGCACTACATGACAGGTAATAGTGCTGTTATCTAATGATCTTGCTAATGTATAATACTGTGTGTTATAGAGATACCTAGGTAGCATCTGTAGCACTACATGACAGGTAATAGTGCTGTTATCTAATGATCTTGTCTAATGATCTTGCTAATGTATAATATTGTGTGTTATAGAGATACCTAGGTAGTATCTGTAGCACTACATGACAGGTAATAGTGCTGTTATCTAGTGCTCTTGCTAATGTATACTATTGTGTTATAGAGATACCTAGGTAGTATCTGTAGCACTACATGACAGGTAATAGTGCTGTTATCTAGTGCTCTTGCTAATGTATAATATTATGTGTTATAGAGATACCTAGGTAGCATCTGTAGCACTACATGACAGGTAATAGTGCTGTTATCTAGTGCTCTTGCTAATGTATAATATTATGTGTTATAGAGATACCTAGGTAGTATCTGTAGCACTACATGACAGGTAATAGTGCTGTTATCTAGTGCTCTTGCTAATGTATACTATTGTGTTATAGAGATACCTAGGTAGTATCTGTAGCACTACATGACAGGTAATAGTGCTGTTATCTAGTGCTCTTGCTAATGTATAATATTATGTGTTATAGAGATACCTAGGTAGTATCTGTAGCACTACATGACAGATAATAGTGCTGTTATCTAGTGCTGTTGCTAATGTATAATATTGTGTTATAGAGAAACCTAGGTAGTATCTGTAGCACTACATGACAGGTAATAGTGCTGTTATCTAGTGCTCTTGCTAATGTATAATATTGTGTGTTATATAGATACCTAGGTAGTATCTGTAGCGTTACATGACAGGTAATAGTGCTGTTATCTAGTTCTCTTGCTAATGTATAATATTGTGTGTTATAGAGATACCTAGGTAGTATCTGTAGCACTACATGACAGGTAATAGTGCTGTTATCTAGTGCTCTTGCTAATGTATAATATTGTTGCTACACTGCTGCCATATAGTGCTAAAGACATGTGAACATTACTTAACTAACCTTCCTGCTTTTCAACAAAGGATAACAAAAAAACAAAGAACATTTTATAAAAGTATGTTGGAAAGTTGCT
Organism: Bombina bombina; assembly: GCF_027579735.1. Classification (NCBI taxonomy): domain Eukaryota; kingdom Metazoa; phylum Chordata; class Amphibia; order Anura; family Bombinatoridae; genus Bombina; species Bombina bombina. The sequence goes on along the minus strand of NC_069507.1, from coordinate 22,132,601 downwards.
TAAAATGGTATATTCTGACAAATGAAAGACAAATTTGGGGTTTATGTCCCCTTAATACGGAAAAAAAGAACTTGACAAGTGCTCTAATGTGATGCACACAGATGCTGCCTTCTGAGGGCTGTACAGGCTGCAACGCCAACACCAGTAAAATATAGCAGCTTGTCATCAGCCGGCAGGTGGTCAGCTATAATCGCCCCAGTAATAAGATTCTTCTGCCTCTGAAGGCTTTGTGTCTCTGCAGAAACAGCTATTAAAGGGGAAATTACGGCTAAAAATTAAGCAAATCACATCTGAAGTTACAAAAATGGTGGCGCCCATTACTTCAAACAAACTCTGGAAAACTAGAAAAATACATTTTCAGAGTTAAACTACATGAAAAGGGGCAGAATAAACAATTATTTTGCTACACAAAATAAAACGATGTTACAACCTCAGAATGTTTCATGCCTCTCTAACCTCTGCAGAGAGGTTAAATACACAGTAATAGTCAGGTCTGGATTGGCTATGTACCACTTGTCTGCAGTCGAACAAGGCCAGTTATTGGCGGCATATGCTGATCAGCCGACTGTCCGTAATCAGGTCCAGACTAGTAGCGCATTGAGGCTCCAGAGCTGACGTTAACTGGTGTTTAACCACTTTGTGGGCAATAAACACACATTCAGGATCAAGCATTAATAAAATGCACATTGGAACTTGTTTTATTGATTCTTTATGTCCATTTAACTCATAGTCACACCCAGTCCTATTTACATGTGTAACCCCTTAAACTAAATTAATGAAAATTCTATTTATCCAATTTACCTTATGGCCGTGCGTTACCGTGTTTGTGTGCAATAGCAACCTGGTAATGTGCATTTGTGCGTTACCGTGCGTGCGTGTGCATGCCTGCACACCTGTGCATAGTTTCATATGCTAGTGTGTGTGTAACGTGTGTGTGTGTGTGTGTGTGTGTAACGTGTGTGTGTGTGTGTGTGTGTGTGTGTGTGTGTGTAACGTGCCAGCACAACCTGGTAATGTGCACCTGTGCATAGTTTCTTATGCCTGCTCGTTATCATATGTGTGTGTGTGTAACGTCCCAGTGCAGTCTGGTAACGTGCATCTGTGCATAGTTCCTTATGCCGTGCGTTGCTGTGTGTGCGCGATGTCCCAGCGCAGTCTGGTAACGTGCATCTGTGCATAGTTCCTCATGCCGTGCGTTGCTGTGTGTGCGCGATGTCCCAGTGCAGTCTGGTAACGTGCATCTGTGCATAGTTCCTTATGCCGTGCGTTGCTGTGTGTGCGCGATGTCCCAGCGCAGTCTGGTAACGTGCATCTGTGCATAGTTCCTTATGCCGTGCGTTGCTGTGTGTGCGCTATGTCCCAGTGCAGTCTGGTAACGTGCATCTGTGCATAGTTCCTTATGCCGTGCGTTGCTGTGTGTGCGCGATGTCCCAGCGCAGTCTGGTAACGTGCATCTGTGCATAGTTCCTTATGCCGTGCGTTGCTGTGTGTGCGCGATGTCCCAGTGCAGTCTGGTAACGTGCATCTGTGCATAGTTCCTTATGCCGTGCGTTGCTGTGTGTGCGCGATGTCCCAGTGCAGTCTGGTAACGTGCATCTGTGCATAGTTCCTTATGCCGTGCGTTGCTGTGTGTGCGCGATGTCCCAGTGCAGTCTGGTAACGTGCATCTGTGCATAGTTCCTTATGCCGTGCGTTGCTGTGTGTGTGTGTAACGTGCCAGCTGAGCCTGGTAATGTGCACCTGTGCTTAGTTCCTTATACCCGTGCATTGCCCTGTGTGTGTGTGTGTTTAACGTGCATCTGTGCAAAGTTCCATATGCCCGTGCGTTGCTGTGTGTGTGTGTAACATGCCAGCTCAGCCTGGTAATGTACATCTGTGCTTAGTTCCTTATGCCTGTGATTTGCTGTGTGTGTGTGTGTGTGTGCGTGCACGTAATGTGCATCTGTGCAAAGTTCTTTATGCCAGTGTGCTGCCGTGTGTGTGTGTGTAACGTGCTAGCTTAGCCTGGTAATGTGCATCTGTGCAAAGTTCCTTATGCCCGTGTGTGTGTGTGTGTAACGTGCAAGCTCAGCCTGGTAATGTGCATCTGTGCTTAGTTCCTTATGCACGTGCGTTGCCCTGTGTGTGTGTGTGTAACGTGCCAGCTTAGCCTGGTAATGTGCATCTGTGCAAAGTTCCTTATGCTCGTGCATTGCCCTGTGTGTGTGTGTGTGTGTGAGAGAGAGTGAGTGAGAGTGTGTGTGTGTGTGTGTGTAACGTGCCAGCTTAGCCTGGTAATGTGCATCCGTGCTTAGTTCCTTATACCTGTGCGTTGCCCTGTGTGTGTGTGTGTGTGTGTGTGAGAGAGAGAGTGAGTGAGAGTGTGTGTGTGTGTGTGTGTAACTTGCCAGCTTAGCCTGGTAATGTGCATCCGTGCTTAGTTCCTTATACCTGTGCGTTGCCCTGTGTGTGTGTGTGTAACGTGCCAGCTTAGCCTGGTAATGTGCATCTGTGCAAAGATCCTTATGCCCGTGCATTGCCCTGTGTGTGTGTGTAACGTGCCAGAGCACACTGGTAATGTCCATCTGTGCTTAGTTCCTTATGCCTGTGCGTTGCCCTGTGTGTGTAACGTGCATCTGTGCTTAGTTCCTTATGCCTGTGCGTTGCCCTGTGTGTGTAACGTGCATCTGTGCTTAGTTCCTTATGCCTGTGCGTTGCCCTGTGTGTGTAACGTGCATCTGTGCTTAGTTCCTTATGCCTGTGCGTTGCCCTATGTGTGTAACGTGCATCTGTGCTTAGTTCCTTATGCCTGTGCGTTGCCCTATGTGTGTAACGTGCATCTGTGCTTAGTTCCTTATGCCCATGCGTTGCCCTGTGTGTGTAACGTGCATCTGTGCTTAGTTCCTTATGCCTGTGCGTTGCCCTGTGTGTGTAACGTGCATCTGTGCTTAGTTCCTTATGCCTGTGCGTTGCCCTATGTGTGTAACGTGCATCTGTGCTTAGTTCCTTATGCCTGTGCGTTGCCCTATGTGTGTAACGTGCATCTGTGCTTAGTTCCTTATGCCTGTGCGTTGCCCTATGTGTGTAACGTGCATCTGTGCTTAGTTCCTTATGCCCATGCGTTGCCCTGTGTGTGTGTGTAACGTGCATCTGTGCTTAGTTCCTTATGCCTGTGCGTTGCCCTATGTGTGTAACGTGCATCTGTGCTTAGTTCCTTATGCCCATGCGTTGCCCTGTGTGTGTGTGTAACGTGCATCTGTGCTTAGTTCCTTATGCCCATGCGTTGCCCTGTGTGTGTAACGTGCATCTGTGCTTAGTTCCTTATGCCCATGCGTTGCCCTGTGTGTGTAACGTGCATCTGTGCTTAGTTCCTTATGCCCATGCGTTGCCCTGTGTGTGTAACGTGCATCTGTGCTTAGTTCCTTATGCCCATGCGTTGCCCTGTGTGTGTAACGTGCATCTGTGCTTAGTTCCTTATGCCCATGCGTTGCCCTGTGTGTGTGTGTAACGTGCATCTGTGCTTAGTTCCTTATGCCCATGCGTTGCCCTGTGTGTGTAACGTGCATCTGTGCTTAGTTCCTTATGCCTGTGCGTTGCCCTATGTGTGTAACGTGCATCTGTGCTTAGTTCCTTATGCCCATGCGTTGCCCTGTGTGTGTAACGTGCATCTGTGCTTAGTTCCTTATGCCTGTGCGTTGCCCTATGTGTGTAACGTGCATCTGTGCTTAGTTCCTTATGCCCATGCGTTGCCCTATGTGTGTAACGTGCATCTGTGCTTAGTTCCTTATGCCTGTGCGTTGCCCTATGTGTGTAACGTGCATCTGTGCTTAGTTCCTTATGCCTGTGCGTTGCCCTATGTGTGTAACGTGCATCTGTGCTTAGTTCCTTATGCCCATGCGTTGCCCTATGTGTGTAACGTGCATCTGTGCTTAGTTCCTTATGCCTGTGCGTTGCCCTATGTGTGTAACGTGCATCTGTGCTTAGTTCCTTATGCCTGTGCGTTGCCCTATGTGTGTAACGTGCATCTGTGCTTAGTTCCTTATGCCCATGCGTTGCCCTATGTGTGTAACGTGCATCTGTGCTTAGTTCCTTATGCCTGTGCGTTGCCCTATGTGTGTAACGTGCATCTGTGCTTAGTTCCTTATGCCTGTGCGTTGCCCTGTGTGTGTAACGTGCATCTGTGCTTAGTTCCTTATGCCTGTGCGTTGCCCTATGTGTGTAACGTGCATCTGTGCTTAGTTCCTTATGCCTGTGCGTTGCCCTATGTGTGTAACGTGCATCTGTGCTTAGTTCCTTATGCCCATGCGTTGCCCTGTGTGTGTAACGTGCATCTGTGCTTAGTTCCTTATGCCCATGCGTTGCCCTGTATGTGGGCTGTATGTACATCAGCTATCTAAGGAATGCAAACTAAACACCAGCAATCTGTGTTATGACTTCTGTTTGTAGATTGCTGCAAATTCACACTGGGGGTCATCAAGAGAGGTCAGGTCAATGTCTAAACAGCTCAGACCCAGGAATACCATAAGACTGGCTGCAGTGATGATCTCCATAGGTAGCCAGCTGAGAGGCAGTAGTGGAATACTTTGCAATATAATATTTTTTGTTACTTAAAGGGATATTAAACCTAAAAAATATGTTTTGACACAGAGCAGACAATTTTAGAAATAAAATGTACTTCTATTATCAAATGTGCTTTGTTCTCATAGTATTCTGCGTTGAAGAGATACCTAGGTAGGCATCTGGTGCACTGCATGACAGGAACTAGTGCTGCCCTCTAGTGCTCTTGCAAATGAATGACATTCCTGTTAAACTGCTGCCATATAGTGCTCTTGCAAATGAATGACATTCCTGTTAAACTGCTGCCCTCTAGTGCTCTTGCAAATGAATCACATTCCTGTTAAACTGCTGCCATATAGTGCTCTTGCAAATGAATGACATTCCTGTTAAACTGCTGCCCTCTAGTGCTCTTGCAAATGAATCACATTCCTGTTAAACTGCTGCCATATAGTGCTCTTGCAAATGAATGACATTCCTGTTAAACTGCTGCCCTCTAGTGCTCTTGCAAATGAATCACATTCCTGTTAAACTGCTGCCCTCTAGTGCTCTTGCAAATGAATCACATTCCTGTTAAACTGCTGCCCTCTAGTGCTCTTGCAAATGAATCACATTCCTGTTAAACTGCTGCCATATAGTGCTCTTGCAAATGAATCACATTCCTGTTAAACTGCTGCCATATAGTGCTCTTGCAAATGAATCACATTCCTGTTAAACTGCTGCCATATAGTGCTCTTGCAAATGAATCACATTCCTGTTAAACTGCTGCCCTCTAGTGCTCTTGCAAATGAATCACATTCCTGTTAAACTGCTGCCATATAGTGCTCTTGCAAATGAATCACATTCCTGTTAAACTGCTGCCCTCTAGTGCTCTTGCTAATGAATGACATTCCTGTTAAACTGCTGCCATATAGTGCTCTTGCAAATGAATCACATTCCTGTTAAACTGCTGCCCTCTAGTGCTCTTGCAAATGAATGACATTCCTGTTAAACTGCTGCCATATAGTGCTCTTGCTAATGAATCACATTCCTGTTAAACTGCTGCCATATAGTGCTCTTGCTAATGAATCACATTCCTGTTAAACTGCTGCCATATAGTGCTCTTGCAAATGAATCACATTCCTGTTAAACTGCTGCCCTCTAGTGCTCTTGCAAATGAATGACATTCCTGTTAAACTGCTGCCATATAGTGCTCTTGCTAATGAATCACATTCCTGTTAAACTGCTGCCATATAGTGCTCTTGCAAATGAATCACATTCCTGTTAAACTGCCGCCCTCTAGTGCTCTTGCAAATGAATGACATTCTTGTTAAACTGCTGCCATATAGTGCTCTTGCAAATGAATGACATTCCTGTTAAACTGCTGCCATATAGTGCTCTTGCAAATGAATCACATTCCTGTTAAACTGCTGCCATATAGTGCTCTTGCTAATGAATCACATTCCTGTTAAACTGCTGCCATATAGTGCTCTTGCAAATGAATGACATTCCTGTTAAACTGCTGCCATATAGTGCTCTTGCAAATGAATCACATTCCTGTTAAACTGCTGCCATATAGTGCTCTTGCAAATGAATGACATTCTTGTTAAACTGCTGCCATATAGTGCTCTTGCAAATGAATCACATTCCTGTTAAACTGCTACCCTCTAGTGCTCTTGCAAATGAATCACATTCCTGTTAAACTGCTGCCATATAGTGCTCTTGCAAATGAATCACATTCCTGTTAAACTGCTGCCATATAGTGCTCTTGCAAATGAATCACATTCCTGTTAAACTGCTGCCATATAGTGCTCTTGCAAATGAATCACATTCCTGTTAAACTGCTGCCCTCTAGTGCTCTTGCAAATGAATCACATTCCTGTTAAACTGCTGCCATATAGTGCTCTTGCAAATGAATCACATTCCTGTTAAACTGCTGCCATATAGTGCTCTTGCAAATGAATCACATTCCTGTTAAACTGCTGCCATATAGTGCTCTTGCAAATGAATCACATTCCTGTTAAACTGCTGCCCTCTAGTGCTCTTGCAAATGAATCACATTCCTGTTAAACTGCTGCCATATAGTGCTCTTGCAAATGAATCACATTCCTGTTAAACTGCTGCCATATAGTGCTCTTGCAAATGAATCACATTCCTGTTAAACTGCTGCCATATAGTGCTCTTGCAAATGAATCACATTCCTGTTAAACTGCTGCCCTCTAGTGCTCTTGCAAATGAATCACATTCCTGTTAAACTACTGCCATATAGTGCTCTTGCAAATGAATCACATTCCTGTTAAACTACTGCCATATAGTGTTCTTGCTAATGAATCACATTCCTGTTAAACTGCTGCCATATAGTGCTCTTGCAAATGAATCACATTCCTGTTAAACTGCTGCCCTCTAGTGCTCTTGCAAATGAATGACATTCCTGTTAAACTGCTGCCATATAGTGCTCTTGCAAATTAATCACATTCCTGTTAAACTGCTGCCCTCTAGTGCTCTTGCAAATGAATGACATTCCTGTTAAACTGCTGCCATATAGTGCTCTTGCAAATTAATCACATTCCTGTTAAACTGCTGCCATATAGTGCTCTTGCAAATGAATCACATTCCTGTTAAACTGCTGCCATATAGTGCTCTTGCAAATTAATCACATTCCTGTTAAACTGCTGCCATATAGTGCTCTTGCAAATGAATCACATTCCTGTTAAACTGCTGCCATATAGTGCTCTTGCAAATGAATCACATTCCTGTTAAACTACTGCCCTCTAGTGCTCTTGCAAATGAATGACATTCCTGTTAAACTGCTGCCATATAGTGCTCTTGCAAATGAATCACATTCCTGTTAAACTGCTGCCATATAGTGCTCTTGCAAATGAATCACATTCCTGTTAAACTGCTGCCATATAGTGCTCTTGCAAATTAATCACATTCCTGTTAAACTGCTGCCCTCTAGTGCTCTTGCAAATGAATGACATTCTTGTTAAACTGCTGCCATATAGTGCTCTTGCAAATGAATGACATTCTTGTTAAACTGCTGCCATATAGTGCTCTTGCAAATGAATCACATTCCTGTTAAACTGCTGCCATATAGTGCTCTTGCAAATGAATCACATTCCTGTTAAACTGCTGCCATATAGTGCTCTTGCTAATGAATCACATTCCTGTTAAACTGCTGCCATATAGTGCTCTTGCTAATGAATCACATTCCTGTTAAACTGCTGCCATATAGTGCTCTTGCAAATGAATCACATTCCTGTTAAACTGCTGCCATATAGTGCTCTTGCAAATGAATCACATTCCTGTTAAACTGCTGCCATATAGTGCTCTTGCAAATGAATCACATTCCTGTTAAACTGCTGCCATATAGTGCTCTTGCAAATGAATGACATTCCTGTTAAACTGCTGCCATATAGTGCTCTTGCAAATGAATCACATTCCTGTTAAACTGCTGCCATATAGTGCTCTTGCAAATGAATCACATTCCTGTTAAACTGCTGCCATATAGTGCTCTTGCAAATGAATCACATTCCTGTTAAACTGCTGCCATATAGTGCTCTTGCAAATGAATCACATTCCTGTTAAACTGCTGCCATATAGTGCTCTTGCAAATGAATCACATTCCTGTTAAACTGCTGCCCTCTAGTGCTCTTGCAAATGAATCACATTCCTGTTAAACTGCTGCCATATAGTGCTCTTGCAAATGAATCACATTCCTGTTAAACTGCTGCCCTCTAGTGCTCTTGCAAATGAATCACATTCCTGTTAAACTGCTGCCATATAGTGCTCTTGCAAATGAATCACATTCCTGTTAAACTGCTGCCATATAGTGGTCTTGCAAATGAATCACATTCCTGTTAAACTGCTGCCATATAGTGCTCTTGCAAATGAATCACATTCCTGTTAAACTGCTGCCATATAGTGCTCTTGCAAATGAATCACATTCCTGTTAAACTGCTGCCATATAGTGCTCTTGCAAATGAATCACATTCCTGTTAAACTGCTGCCATATAGTGCTCTTGCAAATGAATCACATTCCTGTTAAACTGCTGCCATATAGTGCTCTTGCAAATGAATCACATTCCTGTTAAACTGCTGCCATATAGTGTTCTTGCAAATGAATCACATTCCTGTTAAACTGCTGCCATATAGTGCTCTTGCAAATGAATCACATTCCTGTTAAACTGCTGCCATATAGTGCTCTTGCAAATGAATCACATTCCTGTTAAACTGCTGCCATATAGTGCTCTTGCAAATTAATCACATTCCTGTTAAACTGCTGCCATATAGTGCTCTTGCAAATTAATCACATTCCTGTTAAACTGCTGCCATATAGTGCTCTTGCAAATTAATCACATTCCTGTTAAACTGCTGCCATATAGTGCTCCAGACATGGGCCGGCTTTTCAACAAAAGATACCAAAACAAAGATAAAAATCGATAGATGTAAATTAGAAAAGTTGTTTCAAATTGCTGCTCTATCTGAATCATAAAATAATAGTTTTGAGTTTTATTTCCCTTTAAGCTACAAAGTACAAATTGCATAATTTAAATGTCCATGAAACCTAAAATTTTTATTTCATGGCGTAGATAGCGCATACAATTTAAACAACTATCCAATTTATTTCTATTATCTCATTTGCTTGGTTCTTTTTGTATCCTTTGTTAAAAAAGCATACCTAGGTAAGCACAGGAGCAGGGAGCTAGCTGCCGATTGGTAACTGCACAAATATGCCCATTTTCATTGGCTTACTTATGTGCTCAGCTAGCTCCCAGCAGTACAATGCTGCTCCTTAAATAAAGAGTAGCAAGAGAATGAAGAAAATGTTATAACAACAACTGTAGCTATATCCGATTCATGATAGAAACATTTTGCGTTTCATGTCCCTTTAACAAACAGCTTGACACATATGTTCAAAAGCTAGGAGTACATTTTTCAGGCATCCAGATAATTAGCCACACAAACACATTATACAATAAATATAAATATATTTGTGTTGTCCACAAACAATTTTGCCAGTGGGATGGCATTGTAAAGAAGTCTGGCGGCATGGTAAAGTAGCCGTAGCCAGGCGGCATGGTAAAGTAGCGGGGCGGCATGGTAAAGTAGCCGTAGCCGGGCGGCATTTTAAAGTAGCCGGGCAGCATGGTAAAGTAGCCGTAGCCAGGCGTCATGGTAAAGTAGCCGGGCGTCATGGTAAAGTAGCCGTAGCCGGGCGGCATTTTAAAGTAGCCGGGCAGCATGGTAAAGTAGCCGTAGCCAGGCGGCATGGTAAAAGTAGCCAGGTGGGGGTTGTGTAATATTTTCTAATATTAGATAATTTTCTGCTTTCCAAAGCACAAATTGCATAATTTAACAAAAGTAGTTAATTATAATCTATGCAATAAGAATTTAACATTTTTAATATTAGCAAATTGACTCAAATTGTAGCCAGGTGGTGAGTAAAATCAGCTAGTGACCCTAACATGTGAAGCACACAGATTGATGTCACTAGCCTAAAAGCATTCTCTATTGTCAGACCCCGGTGTCACATTGTTAGTCGGACTATATTTTGAAGTTGTACGTCCACTGAAATGTTTTATCCTTTGGTCCCTCGCACATATTGGTGTAAAACAAAGCTAGCACATTTACTTAAAGGGACAGTATACACCAATTTTCCTATAACTGCATGTAATAGACACTACTATAAAGAATAAGATGCACAGACACTGGTATAAAAATCCACTATAAAACCGTTTAAAAAGTTACTTAGAAGCTTCCAGTATAGCTCTGTTTAAAAGGTTTTTGGAAAGCCCACTGCAAGTGGGACATATCAGACACTTTCCCCCCCCCCTTCTTTACACAAACAGAAGCAAGCTGGAGTAGGTATACGTCGGTATTCATCTAAAACTTTAGGGCTTGGTTAGGAGTCTGAAAATCAGAGCAATGATATTTAAAAATAAGCAAAACTATACATAAAAAAAAATATTAATGGGCTATATAAATAGATCTACAAAACATTTATGCAAAGAAAAAAAACGAGGGTATAATGTCCCTTTAAAGGACCAGTCAACAGTAGATTTGCATAAACAAATGCAAGGTAAGACAATGCAATAGCACTTAGTCTGAACTTTAAATTAGTAGATTTTTTTCTGACAATATTGTTATTTCTATTTCCACTCCCCCTGTACCATGTGACAGCTATCAGCCAATCACAAATGCATACAGTACCATGTGACAGCCATCAGCCAATCACAAATGCATACACGTCTATTCTGTGAATCCTTGCACATGCTCAGAAGGAACTGGTAACAAAGTAAATATAAAAAGACTGTGCACATTTTGTTAATGGAAGTAAATTGGAAAGTTGTTTAAAGTTGCTGCTTTATCTGAATCATGAGTTTAAAGAACATCTACATAAAAGGGACACTTAAAGGGAAGCTGAAACCCTGTAATTAAAGTCTGTTCTAACTATACCATGCTTATTATTGTGTAAATTAAAGTTATATAACCCACATTTTTTCTTTCATAATTCAGATAGAGCATTTTTAAGCAACTTTCTAATTTACTCCTATTATCAAAATATCTTCATTCGCCAGGTATGTTTATTTGAAAAAAGCAGGAATCTAAGCTAAGGAACCGGGCCAGCCCATTTTTGGTTTAGCACACCGGCCACTATTTTCTGAGCCAAAATGTATTCTTGTGAAACTGCAACACACTAGGATCTAGAATTGCACAGATTTTAGTGACTTACAGTTTCACAAACATAAGTCTCCGAAAAGAGGGGCACGAGCGGCCACCAACTTTCACATTTGGAGGTAATTGAAACCTATGCATAAATCTACTGAACAGGGCAGTACGGTAATCCTGGGCTGGTAAACACAGGTGTAGGATGCAATTTCTAACAGCACCCCCCTGGGACAATCTCGCAGTGATTTTACATAAGTGGATTTAATAATCATTTGTGAAACCAACTTTGAAACAATGACAGCTAATTTTAGCTTATTATTGGCTTAAAGGGACATTAAACCCAAACATTTTCTTTCATGATTCAGGTAGAGAATACAATTTTAAACAACATTCCAATTTACTTATATTATCTAATTTGCTTTATTCTTTAGATATCCTTTGTTAAAGAAATAGCAATGCACATGGGTGAGCCAATCACATGAGGCATCTATGGGCAGCCACCAATCAGAAGCTACTGAGCCTATCCAGATATGCTTTTCAGGAAAGAAAATCAAGAGAATAAAGCAAATTAGATAATAGAAGTAAATGAGAAAGTTGTTTAAAATGGTATTCTCTATCTGAATCATGAAAGAAAAAATGTGGGTTTAATGTCCCTTTAAATTTTAGCTAGGTGTTCAGTCAAATTAGCAAAGTGCTGTGCTCGTTAAATCGGCAATGGAGAAAGCAGTGTTTCTTATTTTTAGAAAAAAATGCCCCTTTAAAGGAAGACTGCTAGCTCAAAGACCAAACGTGGTTTTATTTTGACATTTATCTAACTTTGGACATGAAACCACAGCACTCCCTCACGGCTCCAGTACATGTGAATTCCTGTTCACACAGATACCCAAGCTGATTTCCCCGCTCAGAAAAAAATAAACCAATATCTTCTTGAGTGTAAAGTCTGTTTGAGTTGCTCTGAGCCTGAAGACAAAATATTAAACTATTAGCGATAAGGAGAGAAAAATCAAACGATATTCAGGTAATACCGTAAGCCTATGGAACTAATGCACGCACATTTTCCTATATCACACAGAAACAAAACGGCTATATCCCAACGCAGTCATCTATCTCCAATCAAGACAATGAGTGCATTTTATTTTTATATCTGTTGGGCTAATTTGGAATTGGTTTTTAACATTCCCCACCTCTACCCTTTATCAAGAGGAAGTCTTACCTTTAAAACTCTCTCACACAGACCTCACAGCAACAAGCAGTCCTACAGGCTCTCTACAAACACATTTAAAGATCCATTTCTGCAAACAAACATTAGAAGACCTCACAGCAACAAGCAGTCCTACAGGCGCTTGCCCACCTCGGTGTTTACTTTAATATATAAACTCCTAACAGCAATTAGGTGCAGCTGTCACTAATGATCCAGGATAGAGTCACTACTTCACACTCACAGCCTCTGAACTGACACTTTATCCTATTCTGTTTCCAACCCTCATTTACTCACCACACATTTCACTCACTCTCAGTTTACACTGCCTTATATCAGACATATTACCCTTCTCCCTCTCCTTTAGATTGTAAGCTTGAGAGCCTTTACCTGTAGGCCACTTTGTATTTAAAGTGAACTACTACTGATTGTGCTTAAGGGCAGGGCATTCCTCTCCTTTTGTATAACTCAATTATTGCACCTACAGTTGTAATGTACCCCAATACTGTACTTGTTTGTTTGTGTATGTAATGCATCCCTGTAATGTTCCATTATTTCTTGTATATCGCTACGTAATCTGCTGGCGCTTTATAAATACCTGATAATAATAATAATAACGCAGTGCAGAAACGTTAAGTAAAAAATTGCAGAAAAAAAAATGAAACTGACAGTAAAATCAAAACTAAACTTAAAGGGACGTGAAAACTTTTTTTCTATCATGATTTAAATAGTGTGTAATTTTAAACAACTTTCCAATTTATTTCTACTATCTGTTTTGTTCTCTTGGTATCCTTCATTGAAAATACCCAAGTTGGATTAGGAGCTGCTGATTGGTGGCTGCACATATATGCCACTTTATTGGCTCACACATAGCGTGTTCAGCTAGCTCCCAATAGTGAATTGCTTCTTCAACAAAGGATACCAAGAGAATGAAGCAAATATAATAGAAGTAAATTGGAAAGTTGTATAAAATTGTATTCTCTGAATCATGAAAGAAACGTTGGGGGTTTCATGTCCCTTTAAAGGGACAGTCTACACCAGAATTATTGTTTTAAAAGATAGATAATCCCTTTATTACCCATTCCCCAGTTTTGCATAACCAACACAGTTATATTAATGTACTTTTAACCTCTGTGATTACCTTGTATCTAAGCCTCTGCAGACTGCCCCTTTATTTCAGTTCTTTTGACAGACTTGCATTTTAGCCAATCAGTGCCTGCTCCCAGATTACTTCACGTGCACGAGCACAGTGTTATCTATATGAAATACGTGAACTAACACCCTCTAGTGGTGAAAAACTGTTAAAATGCAATCTGAAAGAGGTGGGCTTCAAGGTCTAAGAAATTAGCATATGAACCTCCTAGGTTAAGCTTTCAACTAAGAATGACAAGAGAACAAAGCAAAATTGGTGATAAAAGTAAATTGGAAAATTGTTTAAAATGACATGCTCTATCTGAATCATGAAAGTTTATTTTGGCCTAGACTGTCCCTTTAAGTGGATTGGATAGATCATGGAATTTTTAAACACATTTCAATTGAGTTCTATTATCAATTATGTTTAGTTCTCTTGGCATCCATAATCCTATGTGAGCTCTGGAGCGTGCACAAGTGTTTAGCAACAATGTTTATGGCAATGTTATACATAGTTGCAAACAGTGCAAAGCAAGTCAGAAAGTTGTTTAAAACTACATAATCTGAAAAAAGGACATGAAAGCCAATTGTTTTTTCTTTCATGAGTCAGAAAGAGCATATAATGTTAAACAACTTTCCAATTTACTTCTATTAAATAATTAGCTTCATTCTCTTGATAGTCTTTGTTGAAAAGGATATGTAAATATACTCAGTAGCTGCTGATTGGTGGCTGCACGTGTTGACTCCAATGTGCATTGCTATTTCTTCAACAAGGGATACCTAAAGAATGAAGCAAATTAGATAACAAAAGTAAATTTGAAAGGATGATTAAAATTGTATTCTCCGAGTCATAAAAGAAAAATCTGGGTTTCATGTCCCTTTAACTCTGTGAAAAGTAAACACATACAATGCAGGTGTTTAGGTTTAGAACATGCAACCCATAATCTAGGGGAAGACTGTATAATTGCCGTTATCATTAGTGGTACTGTAGCATCAACCAAAAACACAGCAGATGGATTTTATAAGGGAAACAATATTTCAAATGTTCTCATTAAAAATGAGTGAAAAGTACAGTATATAAATATAAGGTGTGTACAATTTCTGAATTCCAAAGATTATTGCCGGAATCATATTAAGTTTTTAGAGATAACAGGTATGAGCATTATTCCCAGTCTTTGTGCAGAATGTGCTGGGGAGGTGCAGGCAGGTAAACACATAGACACATTCTTTAGTCTGAGTCATGAGCAACAAACATTAATAAACAGAAGCCAGAGAACAGAAACGTGATACAGAGACCAGTGAGTGTGTCAGTAATCTCCCCCATCACACATTTAAACTCTAACCGCCTTCCCTAGCACACTTGACAAACCCAGGAGCCACTGGCTCCTAGAATTTTACCCCTGGCTCCCAACTTTTTGGGTTATTCTCCATATATCTATATACAATAACCACTGTCTGACTCCTAAATATTCTTACTGGCTCTTAATTTTTAAACAGATTTGTCAAGCACTGCTTTTGAATTCTTCTTTGTACCCTGACACTTTTCCCTGCCACATGCTTCTCTGTTCCACAAAACTGCATAGCAGCCCCTCTATTCACCACTGCCTGCAGCAAAGCCTATACCTGGGAATTCCGATCTCCAACGCCTTCGAGCCCTGCATTTGCCTCATCCTCCTACGCGCCCTAGCCTTCCGCCCTGCCCTCACGTCCGCCCTAGCCTTCCGCCCTGCCCTCACGCTATACTTCAGCCCTGCCCTCACGCTATACTTCAGCCCTGCCCTCACGCTATACTTCAGCCCTGCCCTCACGCTATACTTCAGCCCTGCCCTCACGCTATACTTCAGCCCTGCCCTCACGCTATACTTCAGCCCTGCCCTCACGCTATACTTCAGCCCTGCCCTCACGCTATACTTCAGCCCTGCCCTCACGCTATACTTCAGCCCTGCCCTCACGCTATACTTCAGCCCTG
This sequence comes from Bombina bombina, assembly GCF_027579735.1. NCBI lineage: Eukaryota > Metazoa > Chordata > Amphibia > Anura > Bombinatoridae > Bombina > Bombina bombina. The sequence goes on along the minus strand of NC_069507.1, from coordinate 22,117,119 downwards.
CCCTCACGCTATACTTCAGCCCTGCCCTCACGCTATACTTCAGCCCTGTCCTCATCCTATACTTCAGCCCTGTCCTCATCCTATACTTCAGCCCTGTCCTCATCCTATACTTCAGCCCTGTCCTCATCCTATACTTCAGCCCTGCCCTCACGCTATACTTCAGCCCTGTCCTCATCCTATACTTCAGCCCTGTCCTCATCCTATACTTCAGCCCTGTCCTCATCCTATACTTCAGCCCTGTCCTCATCCTATACTTCAGCCCTGTCCTCATCCTATACTTCAGCCCTGTCCTCATCCTATACTTCAGCCCTGTCCTCATCCTATACTTCAGCCCTGTCCTCATCCTATACTTCAGCCCTGTCCTCATCCTATACTTCAGCCCTGTCCTCATCCTATACTTCAGCCCTGTCCTCATCCTATACTTCAGCCCTGTCCTCATCCTATACTTCAGCCCTGTCCTCATCCTATACTTCAGCCCTGTCCTCATCCTATACTTCAGCCCTGTCCTCATCCTATACTTCAGCCCTGACCTCATCCTATACTTCAGCCCTGTCCTCATCCTATACTTCAGCCCTGTCCTCATCCTATACTTCAGCCCTGTCCTCATCCTATACTTCAGCCCTGTCCTCATCCTATACTTCAGCCCCGTCCTCATCCTATACTTCAGCCCTGTCCTCATCCTATACTTCAGCCCTGACCTCATCCTATACTTCAGCCCTGTCCTCATCCTATACTTCAGCCCTGTCCTCATCCTATACTTCAGCCCTGTCCTCATCCTATACTTCAGCCCTGTCCTCATCCTATACTTCAGCCCTGTCCTCATCCTATACTTCAGCCCTGTCCTCATCCTATACTTCAGCCCTGTCCTCATCCTATACTTCAGCCCTGTCCTCATCCTATACTTCAGCCCTGTCCTCATCCTATACTTCAGCCCTGTCCTCATCCTATACTTCAGCCCTGTCCTCATCCTATACTTCAGCCCTGTCCTCATCCTATACTTCAGCCCTGTCCTCATCCTATACTTCAGCCCTGTCCTCATCCTATACTTCAGCCCTGTCCTCATGCTATACTTCAGCCCTGTCCTCATCCTATACTTCAGCCCTGTCCTCATGCTATACTTCAGCCCTGTCCTCATGCTATACTTCAGCCCTGTCCTCATCCTATACTTCAGCCCTGTCCTCATCCTATACTTCAGCCCTGTCCTCATGCTATACTTCAGCCCTGTCCTCATGCTATACTTCAGCCCTGTCCTCATCCTATACTTCAGCCCTGTCCTCATCCTATACTTCAGCCCTGTCTCCACTCTGGAATCTGCTCCTTTAACAACCTAAGCATCCCCCACCAACACACCTAGCTATATGGCCCAATCCCCACTACACCTTCTCTCTCCCTCAAACCGTCCGTACACCTTCTCCCCGTCTTCTATCAGAGACACCCCTCTCTCACCTCCCGCTGTAGAAGCGCCTCCGCCTGGGGATCCCCGTGCTGGAGCCTGGGGATAGGACGGGTGGAGAAAGAGTAAGAGCGGAACTGGGAATCACTCCAGCCGGGGATTTCCGCTTCCCGTTCGGCTTCTGCCTCCCCGGCCTCCGCCATCCCCGGCGGTCACTACCCGGACACGCAGCGGGAACACTGAGAGGAATTTGGGGATAGAGCGGCTCACGTCCGACTGGGGAAACAGCGACACCAGCGGCGGCAGTGAATATATTTAGTGAAAAAAAAAAAACAACAACACAGAAGAGCGCCTCACTCGGCCGCCTGTGGAACTACACGTATTAATTGTGACCGGAGGGTGACCTGTAGGAGAGACGATCTGCAGTGCTGCTCGTGGCCAGAGGGAGAACTGCAAACAAATCTAATTCGATCGCTTTATTTACCCCCCTTAACCACCTGTTACTCAAAGACTGTAAAAGTGGTCTTGGTCACTTCAGCATAACCTTTTATCTTAGTCAAACCAATATACCCTGTGATCTAAGTCACACAAATATACCCTGTGATCTGGGTCACACCAATATACCCTGTGATCTGAGTCACACAAATATACCCTGTGATCTGGGTCACACAAATATACCCTGTGATCTGGGTCACACCAATATACCCTGTGATCTGGGTCACACCAATATACCCTGTGATCTGTCACACCAATATACCCTGTGATCTGAGTCACACCAATATATCCTGTGATCTAAGTCACACAAATATACCTTGTGATCTGTCACACCAATATACCCTGTGATCTGAGTCACACAAATATACCCTGTGATCTGAGTCACACAAATATACCTTGTGATCTAAGTCACACAAATATACCTTGTGATCTGAGTCACACAAATATACCTTGTGATCTGAGTCACACAAATATACCTTGTGATCTAAGTCACACAAATATACCTTGTGATCTAAGTCACACAAATATACCCTGTGATCTGGGTCACACCAATATACCCTGTGATCTGAGTCACACAAATATACCTTGTGATCTGGGTCACACCAATATACCCTGTGATTTGAGTCACACAAATATACCTTGTGATCTGGGTCACACCAATATACCCTGTGATTTGAGTCACACAAATATACCTTGTGATCTGGGTCACACCAATATACCCTGTGATTTGAGTCACACAAATATACCTTGTGATCTGTCACACCAATATACCCTGTGATTTGAGTCACACAAATATACCTTGTGATCTGTCACACCAATATACCCTGTGATCTGAATACTAATATACCCTGTGACCTGAATCACACCAATATACCCTGTGATCTAAGTCACACCAATATACCCTATGATCTGGGTACTAATATACCCTGTGATCTGAGTCACACCCATATACCCTGTGATCTTAGTCACACCAAAATACCCTGTGATCTGAGTCACACAATATACCCTATGATCTGGGTACTAATATACCCTGTGATCTGAGTCACACCCATATACCCTGTGATCTTAGTCACACCAATATACCCTGTGATCTGAGTCACACAATATACCCTGTGATCTGAGTCACACCAATATACATTGTGATCTGAGTCACACCAATATACATTGTGATCTAAGTCACACAAATATACCCTGTGATCTGGGTCACACCAATATACCCTGTGATCTGAGTCACACAAATATACCCTGTGACCTGGGTCACACCAATATACCCTGTGATCTGAGTCACACAAATATACCCTGTGATCTGAGTCACACCAATATATCCTGTGTACTAATATATCCTGTGATCTGAGTCACACCAATATACCCTGTGTACTAATATACCCTGTGATCTGAGTCACACCAATATACCCTGTGTACCAATATACCCTGTGATCTGAGTCACACCAATATACCCTGTGATCTGGGTCACACCAATATAACCTGTGATCTGAGTCACACCAATATACCCTGTGATCTGGGTCACACCAATATACCCTGTGATCTGAGTCACACCAATATACCCTGTGATCTGAGTCACACCAATATACCCTGTGATCTGAGTCACACCAATATACCTTGTGATCTGAGTCACACCAATATACCCTGTGATCTGGGTCACACCAATATACCCTGT
>NC_069507.1:22016053-22108553 GCF_027579735.1 Bombina bombina | reverse complement strand
ATAAACTAAATTACGAAAAGAAAAAAAACACTAAATTACGAGAGAAAAAAACTAAATTACAGAAAACAAAAAAAAATTACAAGAAGTTTAAACTAATTACACCTAATCTAAGCCCCCTAATAAAATAAAAAAGACCCCCAAAATAATAAAAAGCCCTACCCTATACTAAATTACAAATAGCCCTTAAAAGGGCCTTTTGCGGGGCATTGCCCCAAAGTAATCAGCTCTTTTACCTGTAAAAAAAAGAATACAATACCCCCCCAACATTACAACCCACCACCCACACACCCCTACTCTAAAACCCACCCAATACCCACTTAAAAAAAACCTAACACTACCCTATTGAAGATCACCCTACCTTGAGCCGTCTTTGCCCAGCCGGGCACCAGTGGTCATCCGATCCATCCAGAAGTCTTCATCCGATGGGCCAGAAGAGGACATTCAGACCGGCAGAAGTCTTCATCCTATCCGGGCAGAAGAGGAGATCCGGACCGGGAGAAAGCTTCATCCAAGCGGCATCTTCTATCTTCATCCAACGAGGAACGACTCCATCTTGAAGACCTCCGGCGCGGAACATCCTTCTAGGCCGACGAACTAACGACGAATGACGGTTCCTTTAAATGACATCAATCCAAGATGGCGTCCCTCGAATTCCGATTGGCTGATAGGATTCTATTAGCCAATCAGAATTAAGGTAGGAAAAATCCGATTGGTTGATGCTATCAGCCAATCGGATTGAAGTTCAATCCGATTGGCTGATTGGATCAGCCAATAGAAAAAAAGAAATAAAATTCCGTTACAATTAAAAGCAAAGCCTGTGTCGATTTGTGTTATTGATGGCTCATTTGTCAGTACCGGTCCTGTAACTCATCTGTCTATACCCATTAAAGTCACTACCGACACCGGACACGTTGAGTTCATCTCTTTTGACATAATCCCTTCTCCTTTGTTCCCTGTTATTTTAGGGTTATCATGGCTCCAGCTACATCAACCCAACATCCATTGGGAGTCGTTACAGATAGAATTTAATTCATCAATCTGTCAGAAATCTTGCTATCCTCACCAGAAAATCCTACATCTCTCAGAATTCCCATTACCGGAAGAATACCAAGATTTTCTGGATGTCTTCAATAAAAAGGAAGCTGAGACACTCCCACCTCACTGTATATATGATTGCCCAATAGAACTGTTACCCGGGGCCACCATCCCTTATGGGCATATATACCCGATGTCCCAACCTGAACTAGAGCATCTAAAATCTTACCTAGACGAAAATCTCAAGAAAGGTTTCATCAGGCCTTCAACGTCACCAACTGGAGCTGGCATTTTTTTGTCACAAACAAAGACAACTCACTCAGACTAATAATCGACTACCACAAACTTAATAAGAAGACACTAAAGAATAGATATCCACTACCCCTAATAAAATTAGTTGAGCGTCTTAGTGAAGCCAAAATCTACACCAAACTAGATCTAAGAGGAGCCTACAATCTGGTCAGAATCTTAGAGGGCGACGAGTGGCTCACTGCGTTCAGAACCCGTTACTGATTGTCCGAATAGTTGGTAATGCCGTTTGGGCTTTGCAATGCCCCTGCCACATTCCAGCACTTCATAAATGACATCTTCAGAGATCTGTTGGACGTGTGTATGGTGGTCTATCTGGATGACATCCTCATCTATTCTAACAATATGGAAGATCATCTAAAACATGTTCGATGGGTGCTTTCCTTGGATACCACAGACACCACAGACACCTTCAGGTCTTCAGATGGAGGAGAACAAGGTGGAGGCTATACAATACTGGCACATACCTACCAGTAGAAAGGACGTACAACGCGTCCTAGGCTTCGCCAATTTTTATCGCAAATTCATCAAGGGATTCTCAAACATCGCAAAACCCCTCAGCAGTCTCACTGACTCGCATACAGCATTTGTGTGGAATCCAAAGGCACAAGAGGCATTCGATATTCTGAAGACATCTTTCACCACAGCACCCATACTCCAATTCCCCAATCCAGATTTGCAGTATATCCTCGAGGTAGATGCCTCCAACCATGCTATAAGGAGCCATACTATCTCAACGGAAGTCTCCCACAGAACCAATTCATCCTGTTGCATTCTTTTCAAATTAATGACACTCCTGAGTCAAATTATTCCATAGGAGATAAAGAGCTCCTAGTGATTAAAAAATCTTTTGAACACTGGCGTCATCTTCTCGAAGGCACAAAGATACCTATACTAATCTTCAAAGACCACCGTAATTTGGAGTACCTCCAATCTAGTAAAACTTTGTCAGTGTCACTGTATCTCTGGAAGTTAGCTGTTAATGTTCTAATTGGGGAAATGCAGAATTGTGGATCTCAACTGCAGATCTAATTTTAGATTCCAGTAGTGTATAGCGCTTTAAGGGAAAGCTATACTATTGTTTGTACCTTGATTTTTGGTTACAGGAGAGATGCAATGGTAAGTCCTGTAATACTTAAGTAAGGCTGATGGTACTGTATAGTTAGATCATTACTACAACCCAGGTTTTATCCAAGTGTTATCCTGCTTGGGATTTGTGTGCTGACAGCTGCTGTAAAGCTCTATGTGCTTGCTTCCCTGAGCACTGTTAGATTAGTGTGTGCTGCCGTTACAGAGGTGGGTGTGCTAGACTCTGGATTAGGTGCTGGATCTTGTCTGTCAATCTTGATGACAAAGTATTGGGGGCGGAGTTGCCCGGATCCGTGATACTCCGTTCAGATAACCTTTTGGCTTTTCTCGTTATGAATGCTGTGACAGCTGTGATATTGAGCTTGCTAGGATGAGGTAGGTGACAGATCTCCCCTTCCGTAGTTGGTAATAAGTTTGATCCAGCAGGACTCGACAAGTAATGAGGAGTGGCGAGGAGGACTCTGAGAACAGCTGTTACACAGAGAGCGGCTGCAGCTTTCCACAGACGTTTCCAATTTTGAAACACTTTACAGTGACAGTACAGGAATGTCCAACAACTTAGATCAGAATTAGGCTAAAGTAAGTTGCAGGTAGGAATTTACAGGCTTCAAACGACGAGGTACAATAGCATGAACTGCAAAGTAGCTATGCTACAAGCTAACAAAATTAATTAGCAGGTGGTGCAGGGTTACGTAGGGATATAAAGGTTGAGTTTAAAGGTATACACACCCATAAGCCAGATACCTGACAGTCAGCCCGTCAACTTAGATGGAGTTTGTACTTCACAAAGTTCAACTTTCATATCACGTACCATCCAGGGTCACAAAACGGAAAAGCCGATGCTCTATCCAGAAGGCTACTCACTCCAGAACACTTCACTGGTCTCATGATAGGTTCATGTCATTCCCTACGTGCAACCCAAGAAAAAGATACCACCTTCCCAAAATTGAAGTTGCAAAGTAGACCCAATGGGTTCTACTATTTCAAGGACAAACTCTATATACCACCCCCACTCAGAGAACCTTTAACTTAATATCATCATGATTCACCTCTAGCTGGACATCCAGGTGTACACAGAACATTGGAACTCCTAAAGAGGAATTACTGGTGGCCTAAGATGGATCAATCTGTAACCAACTACGTCCTGACGTGTCAGACATGTACGATACTAAAACCTGAAAAAGCTCGTTCCCGACGGTTTACTAAAAACACTCCAGATCCCAGACAGACCATGGCAAACCATAGGAATGGATTTTATCGTTGATTTACCCCCATCTACCAACCACAACACCATACTGGTCGTGGTAGACCTTTTTACGAAAATGGCACATTTCATTCCTTATAGAAAACTTCCAACCTCCTCAGAAACGGCTCAGCTATTTCTAAAACATATAGTACATCTACATGGTCTCCCTTCCATCATAATAACTGATAGGGGATCGCAATTCACCTCAAAGTTTTGGAAGCAATTATGTAAAGTTCTCCATATCGACCAGCGGTAAAGCACAGCTTATCACCCCCAGACAAACAGGCAAAACGAAAGAGTAAACCAGTGGTTGGAGCAATATATCCACTGTTACTGTTCATTCCATCAAGATCAGTGGTTCGACAATTTACCCATGGCAGAATACACTTATAACAATTCAACCAATGCCTCAACCAGGTGTTCACCCTTCTTCTCAAATTACGGGTATCACCCCACTTTTCATCTGTTTCCTCATCTAAACACCACTTCACCCCAAATCGATGATACCATTAACACCTTGGCTGAAAGCCTGAAACATTCTCTCATTTAAAAGATAACATAAGCCAAGCACAAGTGAGACAAAAGAAATACTATGATACCAAAAGAAGGAAACCACCAAGCTATTCTGTAGGGGATAAAGTCTGGCTGTCCACCAAACATCTCAAGCTGAAAACACTGTGTAGGAAATTTTCACAATTATTCATAGGACCTTTTGAGATAAGAAAACTTGTGAATGAAAATGCTGTTACACTGGAATTACCTCCTGAATATCAGATACACCTGACCTTCCATGTATCTTTGCTGATGCCCCATATACCTACTAGGTCACAAACTACTGATCTTCCTTTAAATCCCGTGGTAACGGATGATGACATTTATGAAATAAGCTTCATTCAAGATTCCAGGCTCTTCAAGGGAGAGTTAAAGTATCTAGTTTGATGGAAGGGTTATACCCCCAACGAGGATTCCTGGGAACCTTCCTCTAATCTTCATGCCTCTCGTTTGATTTCTCGATTCCGCCATATGAATCCAGATAGGCCCGGACCTGTTCGGGGGGACATGTCATGGTTATATTTTATCGGTGGTTATCCCTTTAAGACTTTCTCTTTATATTCCCATGATCCTCTTCTCAAATTGCCAATTATTGTTTAGCAGAGTAGCGTTAGTTCGTGTAAACAAGCTGATCTACAAGCTCTTCTGGCTCAATCCTCACGGATCATATATTCCCCGAAGTTTGGAATCATCTACTGCATACCTGATTAAGACCTAGATTTGGAGTTTGGCGTTAGCCGTGAAAACCAGCGTTAGAGGCTCCTAACGCTGGTTTTAGGCTACCGCCGGTATTTGGAGTCACTCAAAATAGGGTCTAACGCTCACTTTTCAGCCGCGACTTTTCCATACCGCAGATCCCCTTACGTCAATTGCGTATCCTATCTTTTCAATGGGATTTTTCTAACTCCGGTATTTAGAGTCGTTTCTGAAGTGAGCGTTAGACATCTAACGACAAAACTCCAGCCGCAGGAAAAAAGTCAGTAGTTAAGAGCTTTCTGGGCTAACGCCGGTTTCTAAAGCTCTTAACTACTGTACTCTAAAGTACACTAACACCCATAAACTACCTATGTACCCCTAAACTGAGGTCCCCCCACATCGCCGACACTCGAATACATTTTTTTAACCCCTAATCTGCCGACCGCCACCTACGTTATCCTTATGTACCCCTAATCTGCTCCCCCTAACACCGCCGACCCCTATATTATATTTATTAACCCCTAATCTGCCCCCCTCAACGTCGCCTCCATCTGCCTACACTTATTATCCCCTAATCTGCCGACCGCAAAGCGCCGCCACCTACGTTATCCTTATGTACCCCTAATCTGCTGCCCCTAACACCGCAGACCCCTATATTATATTTATTAACCCCTAATCTGCCCTCCTCAACGACGCCTCCACCTGCTTACACTTATTAACCCCTAATCTGCCGACCGGACCTGAGCGCTACTATAATAAAGTTATTAACCCCTAATCCGCCTCACTAACCCTATAATAAATAGTATTAACCCCTAATCTGCCCTCCCTAACATCGCCGACACCTAACTTCAATTATTAACCCCTAATCTGCAGACTGGAGCTCACCGCTACTCTAATAAATGTATTAACCCCTAAAGCTAAGTCTAACCCTAACACTAACACCCCCCTAAATTAAATATAATTTACATCTAACGAAATTAATTAACTCTTATTAAATAAATTATTCCTATTTAAAGATAAATACTTACCTGTAAAATAAATCCTAATATAGCTACAATATAAATTATAATTATATTATAGCTATTTTAGGATTAATATTTATTTTACAGGTAACTTTGTATTTATTTTAACCAGGTACAATAGCTATTAAATAGTTAAGAACTATTTAATAGCTAAAATAGTTAAAATAATTACAAAATTACCTGTAAAATAAATACTAACCTAAGTTACAATTAAACCTAACACTACACTATCAATAAATTAATTAAATAAACTACCTACAATTACCTACAATTAACCTAACACTACACTATCAATAAATTAATTAAATACAATTCCTACAAATAAATACAATTAAATAAACTAGCTAAAGTACAAAAAATAAAAAAGAACTAAGTTACAAAAAATAAAAAAATATTTACAAACATAAGAAAAATATTACAACAATTTTAAACTAATTACACCTACTCTAAGCCCCCTAATAAAATAACAAAGCCCCCCAAAATAAAAAAATGCCCTACCCTATTCTAAATTACTAAAGTTCAAAGCTCTTTAATCTTACCAGCCCTGAACAGGGCAATTTGCGGGGCATGCCCCAAGAAGTTCAGCTCTTTTGCCTGTAAAAAAAAAACATACAATACCCCCCCCCCAACATTACAACCCACCACCCACATACCCCTAATCTAACCCAAACCCCCCTTAAATAAACCTAACACTAAGCCCCTGAAGATCTTCCTACCTTATCTTCACCCTGCCAGGTTCACCGATCCGTCCTGAAGAGCTCCTCCGATGTCCTGATCCAAGCCCAAGCGGGGGGCTGAAGAGGTCCATGATCCGGCTGAAGTCTTCATCCAAGCGGGAGCTGAAGAGGTCCATGATCCGGATGAAGTCTTCATCCAAGCGGGAGCTGAAGAGGTCCATGATCCGGATGAAGTCTTCTATCAACTGCATCTTCAATCTTCTTTCTTCCGGATCCATCTTGCAGACCTCCGACGCGGAACATCCTCTTCTCCCGACGCCTACTAGCCGAATGACGGTTCCTTTAAGGGACGTCATCCAAGATGGCGTCCCTCGAATTCCGATTGGCTGATAGGATTCTATCAGCCAATCGGAATTAAGGTAGGAATATTCTGATTGGCTGATGGAATCAGCCAATCAGAATCAAGTTCAATCCGATTGGCTGATCCAATCAGCCAATCAGATTGAGCTCGCATTCTATTGGCTGATCGGAACAGAATCAGCCAATAATCGGAAGGGAGTCCGGTTACTGGGTCACCTTCTGAGGATGTCAGCCGGTGGGAGTGTCACTTCTGATTGGGGCTCGGTTCTGGAGCACTTGTGAGGGTTTATAAGGCACGGTGGGGGCAAGTAGATGGTTGTTATTGTTGTTGGTGTCTGATGAAGGGGGTAACACCCCCCGAAACATTACAAGAAATAAAGGTAATGTTTTGAAAATCCTGGCGAATGCATCCTTTTCTCCACTACCTATATATACTGTATATATATATATATATATATATATATATATATATATATATATATATATATATATATATTTATATATATTGATTTAAAAATACTTAGAACATATTCTGCTATGTGCAAAACATTGGAATGTGAAATATTTACAGTAAATACAATATAACACTTTAGTAAATATCAATATTGCATAAATATATTTTTACATGTTTTCATCTACTTGACTTCAAAGGGCTCCAATGCACTTACAAATATGTCTATATATATAGATATGTATTTATATGTTTATATGTGTATATATATATATATTTATCTGTAAATACATAAATACACATATAAATGCATATGAACATACATATATATATTTACATATACATATTTAGACATGTATGTATCTCTATGTTAAACCCTTTGTCTACCTCATTTCTTTGAGCCCTTATAACTTTTATGTGCATTTATAAAAAAATATTTTTATTAGATGGTGCTATTATGAGTGTAACTGTACTGTGTAATGTATATTTATTAGATGGGGTAATATGAGTGTAACTGTACTGTGTAATGTATGTTTATTAGACAGTGTTATTATGAGTGTAACTGTACTGTGTAATGTACATTTATTAGACAGTGTTATTATGAGTGTAACTGTACTGTGTAATGTAGATGTGGGAACCAACCGCCAAAAACAGCACAAAAGAAGAAGAGTCTGCACAACAAATCCAAATAAACAAAACACAGGTTTATTCAAATAATACAACCTGGACAGATATGGACAATTTAGTAGATACCTGACGCGTTTAACGCCCTCTAGTTGTGCTTCATCAGAGACTCAACTACTGTGTTAAACCACCGTCTTTAAATAGGGCTACCCTTGCCCTCACCATTTGCCCTATTTAAAGACGGTGGTTTTACAGCCTCTTCTTCTTTTGTGCTGTTATTGTGAGTGTAACTGCACTGTGTAACTAATGTATATTTATTAGATGGTGTTATTATGTGTGTAACAGTACTGTGTAATGTATATGTATTAGATGGTGTTATTATGTGTGTAACTGTACTGTGTAATGTATATTTATTAGATAGTGTTATTATGTGTGTAACTGTACTGTGTAATGTATATTTATTAGATGGTGCTATTATTTGTGTAACTGTACTGTGTAATGTATATTTATTAGACAGTGTTATTATGTGTGTAACTGTACTGTGTAATGTATATTTATTACATAGTGTTATTATAAGGGTAACTGTACTGTGTAATGTATATTTATTAGATAGTGTTATTAGGTGTGTAACTGTACTGTGTAATGTATATTTATTAGACAGTGTTATTATGAGTGTAACTGTACTGTGTAATGTATATTTATTACATAGTGTTATTATAAGGGTAACTGTACTGTGTAATGTATATTTATTAGATAGTGTTATTAAGTGTGTAACTGTACTGTGTAATGTATATTTATTAGACAGTGTTATTATGAGTGCAACTGTACTGTATAATGTATATTTATTACATAGTGTTATTATAAGGGTAACTGTACTGTGTAATGTATATTTATTAGATAGTGTTATTAGGTGTATAACTGTACTGTGTAATGTATATTTATTAGACAGTGTTATTATGAGTGTAACTGTACTGTGTAATGTATATTTATTAGATAGTGTTATTATGTGTGTAACTGTACTGTGTAATGTATATTTATTAGATGGTGTTATTATGAGTGTGACTGTACTGTATAATGTATATTTATTAGTGTTATTATGTGTGTAACTGTACTGTGTAATGTATATTTATTAGATGGTGTTATTATGTGTGTAACTGTACTGTGTAATATATATTTATTAGATGGTGTTATTATGTGTGTAACTGTACTGTGTAATGTATATGTATTAGATGGTGTTATTATACGTGTAACTGTACTGTGTAATGTATATTTATTAGATGGTGTTATTATGAGAGTAACTGAACTGGGTAATGTATATTTATTAGATAGTGTTATTATGAGTGTGACTGTACTGTATAATGTATATTTATTAGTGTTATTATGTGTGTAACTGTACTGTGTAATGTATATTTATTAGTGTTATTATGTGTGTAACTGTACTGTATAATGTATATTTATTAGATAGTGTTATTATGTGTGTAACTGTACTGTGTAATGTATATTTATTAGATAGTGTTATTATGTGCGTAACTGTACTGTGTAATGTATATTTATTAGATAGTGTTATTATGTGCGTAACTGTACTGTATAATGTATATTTATTAGATAGTGTTATTATGTGTGTAACTGTGTACTGTGTAATGTATATTTATTAGATGGTGTTATGTGTATAACTGTACTGTGTAATGTATATTTATTAGATGGTGTTATTATGTGTGTAACTGTACTGTGTAATGTATATGTATTAGATGGTGTTATTATGAGAGTAACTGAACTGGGTAATGTATATTTATTAGATGGTGTTATTATTATTTTAAAGTAGTTTTTATTGAGGTGGTAAGCAATAACAAAAAAAACAGTACATATCAGTCGACATACAGTGCAATACAGGTACAGGGAAGACTAACATTATATTGTGAGATTAAACACAGTACAATATACAACAGGCTGACATGTATGAACATTTTAGATCACCTCATTTTGTTATTATTGAATAAGCACTGACCTCTATACCAGACAGATCCAACTGTGGGACCAAGACCTCCGTTAAGATTAAAAGGAAGTCGTAAGGCACAGTGTGCAATGCAATGGGCAAATATCTTAACAGTCATCGTAAAACAAGTAAAAAAAAAAATTATTTGAAGTCAGATATACATTTCAAGGTAGACACATAGAATTATTAAGTGTGCACGGGGGAGCAAAGTATTTGCCCCCCGATGTACAACAGTGTATTGGTAATGGAATTCAGGAGTCGCAAAATGACAAGGGAGGGGGGAATATATGTGGTTTTGCTTTAATGAATTCACATAGGAAATGTTACTGGTTGCGGGGTCCGAGGAGCTTCTCTATAAGCCATCAGGTGTGGTAAAGGAGGAAGGGAGGGAAGGGGGGAAAAGAAGAAAAAAAAAAAAATTGAGAAAGGGGAAGGTAAAGTGAATGGAAAAAGGAAGGTGAGGGGGAGGTAGGTAGGAGGGCCTTGGGTAGGGGGCTGTTGTATGATGTTGGGAGTTCTATCAAATCGCCCCAGGGCGATGTGTGTGCCTTGAGTATTAGGGTGACTACTTCCCAGTTATGAGCTGTTTCTCTGATACTCGTCCCATGGGCTCCAGACTGAGGAGTAAAAATCAGATCGTGCCTCCGCCCTCAGGGAATACTCTTCCATCCTTTGCAGATAATCTAGCGTTTCTAGGACCGGGGTCAGAGTTAAGGGGGAGTCCTTAGCCCACTGTCTAGCTATGGTTAGCTTGGCCGATAGCAGAATAATGATGCATAAGATTCTAGAGGGTTTTTGGAGTGTATGAAGCCCCAGGTGAAAGAGCGCAACTTCTCCAGACAACTGTTGTAACAGCTGAAGCTGGCGGAGCAAATCCGCGACAGAATTCAAAAAAGCACTCAGCTTGGGGCAGTCCCACCAAACATGGAGATGGGTGCCCCTCTGCCCACACCCTCTCCAGCAATCTGCGCTCCTTAGGGGGAACACTCTATGTAACCTGGTCGGGACCCAGTACCAGCGCAGGGTTAATTTTATATATAGCTCAAAAAGGTTTGAACAGCGAACTTAGATGGTGTTATTATGTGTGTAACTGTGCTGTGTAATGTATATTTATTAGATGGTGTTATTATGAGTGTAACTGTACTGTGTAATATATACTTATTAGATAGCGTTATTATGTGTGTAACTGTACTGTGTAATGTATATTTATTAGATAGTGTTATTATGTGTGTAACTGTACTGTGTAATGTATATTTATTAGATGGTGTTAATATGAGTGTAACTGTACTGTGCAATGTATGTTTATTAGACAGTGTTATTATGAGTGTAACTGTACTGTGTTATGTATATTTATTAGACAGTGTTATTATGTGTGTAACTGTACTGTGTAATGTAGATGCGGGAACCAACTGCCAAAAACAGCACAAAAGAAGAAGAGTCTGCACAACGAATCCAAATAAACAAAACACAGGTTTATTCAAATAATACAACCTGGACAGATATGGACAATTTAGTAGATATCTGACGCGTTTCACGCCCTCTAGTTGCGCTTCATCAGAGACTCAACTACTGTGTAATACCACTGTCTTTAAATAGGGCTACCCTTGCCCTCACCATTTGCCCTATTTAAAGTACTGTGTAATGTATATGTATTAGATGGTGTTATTATGAGTGTAACTGAACTGGGTAATGTATATTTATTAGATAGTGTTATTATGTGTGTAACTGTACTGTGTAATGTATATTTATAAGATGGTGTTTGTGGTTATTTATTAATTTAAAACATCTTTACTTTCTACTAAATATAATATACTAAATCTCTATGGTGAAACCACTAAAATCAACACAAATAAATTGTGAAATAAACTCTATGAGATGGTCTCCATTTTTTCCCAAACAGTTTATGTTAATATGAGTGTAACTGTACTGTGTAATGTATGTTTATTAGAAAGTGTTATTATGAGTGTAACTGTACTGTGTAATGTATATTTATTAGACAGTGTTATTATGTGTGTAACTGTACTGTGTAATGTAGATGCAGGAACCAACCGCCGAAAACAGGACAAAAGAAGAAGAGTCTGCACAACTAATCCAAATAAACAAAACACAGGTTTATTCAAATAATACAACCTGCACAGACATGGACAATTTAGTAGATACCTGACGCGTTTAACGCCCTCTAGTTGTGCTTCATCAGAGACTCAACTACTGTGTAAAACCACCGTCTTTAAATAGGGCTACCTTTGCCCTCACCATTTGCCCTATTTAAAGATGGTGGTTTTACAGCCTCTTCTTCTTTTGTGCTGTTATTGTGAGTGTAACTGTACTGTGTAACTAATATATATTTATTAGATGGTGTTATTATGTGTGTAACAGTACTGTGTAATGTATATGTATTAGATGGTGTTATTATGAGAGTAACTGTACTGTGTAATGTATATTCATTAGATGGTGTTATTATGAGTGTAACTGTACTGTGTAATGTATATTCATTAGATAGTGTTATTATGTGTGTAACTGTACTGTGTAATGTATATTTATTAGATGGTGTTATTATGAGTGTAACTGTACTGTGTAATGTATATTTATTAGATGGTGTTATTATGAGAGTAACTGAACTGGGTAATGTATATTTATTAGATGGTGTTATTATGTGTGTAACTGTACTGTGTAATGTATATTTATTAGACAGTGTTATTATGAGTGTAACTGTACTCTGTAATGTATATTTATTAGATAGTGTTATTATGTGTGCAACAGTACTGTGTAATGTATATGTATGAGATGGTGTTATTATGAGTGTAACTGAACTGGGTAATGTATATTTATTAGATAATGTTATTATGAGTGTAACTGTACTGTGTAATGTATATTTATTAGATGGTGTTATTATGTGTGTAACTGTACTGTGTAATGTATATTATTAGATGGTGTTATTATGAGTGTAACTGTACTATGTAATATAAATTTATTAGATGGTGTTATTATGTGTGTAACTGTACTGTGTAATGTATATTTATTAGATGGTGTTATTATGAGTGTAACTGTACTGTGTAATGTATATTTATTAGATAGTGTTATTATGTGTGTAACTGTACTGTGTAATGTATATTTATTAGATGGTGTTATCATGTGTATAACTGTACTGTGTAATGTATATTTATTAGATACTGTTATTATGAGTGTAACTGTACTGTGTAATGTATATTTATTAGACAGTGTTAATATGTGTGTAACTGTACTGTGTAATGTATATTTATTAGATGGTGTTATTATGAGTGTAACTGTACTATGTAATGTAAATTTATTAGATGGTGTTATTATGTTTGTACCTGTACTGTGTAATGTATATTTATTAGATTGTGTTATTATGAGTGTAACTGTACTGTGTAATGTATATTTATTAGACAGTGTTATTATGTGTGTAACTGTACTGTGTAATGTATATTTATTAGATGGTGTTATTATGAGTGTAACTGTACTGTGTAATGTATATTTATTAGATGGTGTTATTATGAGAGTAACTGAACTGGGTAATGTATATTTATTAGATGGTGTTATTATGTGTGTAACTGTACTGTGTAATGTATATTTATTAGACAGTGTTATTATGAGTGTAACTGTACTGTGTAATGTATATTTATTAGATAGTGTTATTATGTGTGTAACTGTACTGTGTAATGTATATTTATTAGATAGTGTTATTATGTGTGCAACAGTACTGTGTAATGTATATGTATGAGATGGTGTTATTATGAGTGTAACTGAACTGGGTAATGTATATTTATTAGATAATGTTATTATGAGTGTAACTGTACTGTGTAATGTATATTTATTAGATGGTGTTATTATGTGTGTAACTGTACTGTGTAATGTATATTATTAGATGGTGTTATTATGAGTGTAACTGTACTATGTAATATAAATTTATTAGATGGTGTTATTATGTGTGTAACTGTACTGTGTAATGTATATTTATTAGATGGTGTTATTATGAGTGTAACTGTACTGTGTAATGTATATTTATTAGATAGTGTTATTATGTGTGTAACTGTACTGTGTAATGTATATTTATTAGATGGTGTTATCATGTGTATAACTGTACTGTGTAATGTATATTTATTAGATACTGTTATTATGAGTGTAACTGTACTGTGTAATGTATATTTATTAGACAGTGTTAATATGTGTGTAACTGTACTGTGTAATGTATATTTATTAGATGGTGTTATTATGAGTGTAACTGTACTATGTAATGTAAATTTATTAGATGGTGTTATTATGTTTGTACCTGTACTGTGTAATGTATATTTATTAGATTGTGTTATTATGAGTGTAACTGTACTGTGTAATGTATATTTATTAGATAGTGTTATTATGTGTGTAACTGTACTGTGTAATGTATATTTATTAGATGGTGTTATCATGTGTATAACTGTACTGTGTAATGTATATTTATTAGATACTGTTATTATGAGTGTAACTGTACTGTGTAATGTATATTTATTAGACAGTGTTAATATGTGTGTAACTGTACTGTGTAATGTATATTTATTAGATGGTGTTATTATGAGTGTAACTGTACTATGTAATGTAAATTTATTAGATGGTGTTATTATGTTTGTACCTGTACTGTGTAATGTATATTTATTAGATTGTGTTATTATGAGTGTAACTGTACTGTGTAATGTATATTTATTAGACAGTGTTATTATGTGTGTAACTGTACTGTGTAATGTATATTTATTAGATGGTGTTATTATGAGTGTAACTGTACTGTGTAATGTATATTTATTAGATGGTGTTATTATGAGAGTAACTGAACTGGGTAATGTATATTTATTAGATGGTGTTATTATGTGTGTAACTGTACTGTGTAATGTATATTTATTAGATAGTGTTATTATGAGTGTAACTGTACTGTGTAATGTATATTTATTAGATAGTGTTATTATGTGTGTAACTGTACTGTGTAATGTATATTTATTAGATAGTGTTATTATGTGTGCAACAGTACTGTGTAATGTATATGTATGAGATGGTGTTATTATGAGTGTAACTGAACTGGGTAATGTATATTTATTAGATAATGTTATTATGAGTGTAACTGTACTGTGTAATGTATATTTATTAGATGGTGTTATTATGTGTGTAACTGTACTGTGTAATGTATATTATTAGATGGTGTTATTATGAGTGTAACTGTACTATGTAATATAAATTTATTAGATGGTGTTATTATGTGTGTAACTGTACTGTGTAATGTATATTTATTAGATGGTGTTATTATGAGTGTAACTGTACTGTGTAATGTATATTTATTAGATAGTGTTATTATGTGTGTAACTGTACTGTGTAATGTATATTTATTAGATGGTGTTATCATGTGTATAACTGTACTGTGTAATGTATATTTATTAGATACTGTTATTATGAGTGTAACTGTACTGTGTAATGTATATTTATTAGACAGTGTTAATATGTGTGTAACTGTACTGTGTAATGTATATTTATTAGATGGTGTTATTATGAGTGTAACTGTACTATGTAATGTAAATTTATTAGATGGTGTTATTATGTTTGTACCTGTACTGTGTAATGTATATTTATTAGATTGTGTTATTATGAGTGTAACTGTACTGTGTAATGTATATTTATTAGACAGTGTTATTATGTGTGTAACTGTACTGTGTAATGTATATTTATTAGATGGTGTTATTATGTGTGTAACTGTACTGTGTAAAGTATATTTATTAGATAGTGTTATTGTGTGTGTAACTGTACTGTGTAATGTATATTTATTAGATAGTGTTATTATGTGTGTAACTGTACAGTGTAATGTATATTTATTAATCAGTGTTATTATGTGTGTAACTGTACTGTGTAATGTATATTTATTAAATGGTGTTATTATGTGTGTAACTGTATTGTGTAATGTATATTTATTAGATGGTGTTATTATGTGTGTAACTGTACTGTGTAATGTATATTTATTAGATAGTGTTATTATGAGTGTAACTGTACTGTGTAATGTATATTTATTAGATGGTGTTATGTGTGTAACTGTACTGTGTAATGTATATTTATTAGACAGTGTTATTATGAGTGTAACTGTACTGTGTAATGTATATTTATTAGATAGGGTTATTATGTGTGTAACTGTTCTGTGTAATATATATTTATTAGACAGTGTTATTATGTGTGTAACTGTACTGTGTAATGTATATTTATTACATAGTGTTATTATAACTGTAACTGTACTGTGTAATGTATATTTATTAGATGGTGTTATTATGTGTGTAACTGTACTGTGTAATGTATATTTATTAGACAGTGTTATTAGGTGTGTAACTGTACTGTGTAATGTATATTTATTAGACAGTGTTATTATGAGTGTAACTGTACTGTGTAATGTATATTTATTAGATAGTGTTATTATGTGTGTAACTGTACTGTGTAATGTATATTTATTAGATGGTGTTATTATGAGTGTGACTGTACTGTATAATGTATATTTATTAGTGTTATTATGTGTGTAACTGTACTGTGTAATGTATATTTATTAGATGGTGTTATTATGTGTGTAACTGTACTGTGTAATATATATTTATTAGATGGTGTTATTATGTGTGTAACTGTACTGTGTAATGTATATGTATTAGATGGTGTTATTATACGTGTAACTGTACTGTGTAATGTATATTTATTAGATGGTGTTATTATGAGAGTAACTGAACTGGGTAATGTATATTTATTAGATAGTGTTATTATGAGTGTGACTGTACTGTATAATGTATATTTATTAGTGTTATTATGTGTGTAACTGTACTGTGTAATGTATATTTATTAGTGTTATTATGTGTGTAACTGTACTGTATAATGTATATTTATTAGATAGTGTTATTATGTGTGTAACTGTACTGTGTAATGTATATTTATTAGATAGTGTTATTATGTGCGTAACTGTACTGTGTAATGTATATTTATTAGATAGTGTTATTATGTGCGTAACTGTACTGTATAATGTATATTTATTAGATAGTGTTATTATGTGTGTAACTGTGTACTGTGTAATGTATATTTATTAGATGGTGTTATGTGTATAACTGTACTGTGTAATGTATATTTATTAGATGGTGTTATTATGTGTGTAACTGTACTGTGTAATGTATATGTATTAGATGGTGTTATTATGAGAGTAACTGAACTGGGTAATGTATATTTATTAGATGGTGTTATTATTATTTTAAAGTAGTTTTTATTGAGGTGGTAAGCAATAACAAAAAAAACAGTACATATCAGTCGACATACAGTGCAATACAGGTACAGGGAAGACTAACATTATATTGTGAGATTAAACACAGTACAATATACAACAGGCTGACATGTATGAACATTTTAGATCACCTCATTTTGTTATTATTGAATAAGCACTGACCTCTATACCAGACAGATCCAACTGTGGGACCAAGACCTCCGTTAAGATTAAAAGGAAGTCGTAAGGCACAGTGTGCAATGCAATGGGCAAATATCTTAACAGTCATCGTAAAACAAGTAAAAAAAAAAATTATTTGAAGTCAGATATACATTTCAAGGTAGACACATAGAATTATTAAGTGTGCACGGGGGAGCAAAGTATTTGCCCCCCGATGTACAACAGTGTATTGGTAATGGAATTCAGGAGTCGCAAAATGACAAGGGAGGGGGGAATATATGTGGTTTTGCTTTAATGAATTCACATAGGAAATGTTACTGGTTGCGGGGTCCGAGGAGCTTCTCTATAAGCCATCAGGTGTGGTAAAGGAGGAAGGGAGGGAAGGGGGGAAAAGAAGAAAAAAAAAAATTGAGAAAGGGGAAGGTAAAGTGAATGGAAAAAGGAAGGTGAGGGGGAGGTAGGTAGGAGGGCCTTGGGTAGGGGGCTGTTGTATGATGTTGGGAGTTCTATCAAATCGCCCCAGGGCGATGTGTGTGCCTTGAGTATTAGGGTGACTACTTCCCAGTTATGAGCTGTTTCTCTGATACTCGTCCCATGGGCTCCAGACTGAGGAGTAAAAATCAGATCGTGCCTCCGCCCTCAGGGAATACTCTTCCATCCTTTGCAGATAATCTAGCGTTTCTAGGACCGGGGTCAGAGTTAAGGGGGAGTCCTTAGCCCACTGTCTAGCTATGGTTAGCTTGGCCGATAGCAGAATAATGATGCATAAGATTCTAGAGGGTTTTTGGAGTGTATGAAGCCCCAGGTGAAAGAGCGCAACTTCTCCAGACAACTGTTGTAACAGCTGAAGCTGGCGGAGCAAATCCGCGACAGAATTCAAAAAAGCACTCAGCTTGGGGCAGTCCCACCAAACATGGAGATGGGTGCCCCTCTGCCCACACCCTCTCCAGCAATCTGCGCTCCTTAGGGGGAACACTCTATGTAACCTGGTCGGGACCCAGTACCAGCGCAGGGTTAATTTTATATATAGCTCAAAAAGGTTTGAACAGCGAACTTAGATGGTGTTATTATGTGTGTAACTGTGCTGTGTAATGTATATTTATTAGATGGTGTTATTATGAGTGTAACTGTACTGTGTAATATATATTTATTAGATAGCGTTATTATGTGTGTAACTGTACTGTGTAATGTATATTTATTAGATAGTGTTATTATGTGTGTAACTGTACTGTGTAATGTATATTTATTAGATGGTGTTAATATGAGTGTAACTGTACTGTGCAATGTATGTTTATTAGACAGTGTTATTATGAGTGTAACTGTACTGTGTTATGTATATTTATTAGACAGTGTTATTATGTGTGTAACTGTACTGTGTAATGTAGATGCGGGAACCAACTGCCAAAAACAGCACAAAAGAAGAAGAGTCTGCACAACGAATCCAAATAAACAAAACACAGGTTTATTCAAATAATACAACCTGGACAGATATGGACAATTTAGTAGATATCTGACGCGTTTCACGCCCTCTAGTTGCGCTTCATCAGAGACTCAACTACTGTGTAAAACCACTGTCTTTAAATAGGGCTACCCTTGCCCTCACCATTTGCCCTATTTAAAGTACTGTGTAATGTATATGTATTAGATGGTGTTATTATGAGTGTAACTGAACTGGGTAATGTATATTTATTAGATAGTGTTATTATGTGTGTAACTGTACTGTGTAATGTATATTTATAAGATGGTGTTTGTGGTTATTTATTAATTTAAAACATCTTTACTTTCTACTAAATATAATATACTAAATCTCTATGGTGAAACCACTAAAATCAACACAAATAAATTGTGAAATAAACTCTATGAGATGGTCTCCATTTTTTCCCAAACAGTTTATGTTAATATGAGTGTAACTGTACTGTGTAATGTATGTTTATTAGAAAGTGTTATTATGAGTGTAACTGTACTGTGTAATGTATATTTATTAGACAGTGTTATTATGTGTGTAACTGTACTGTGTAATGTAGATGCAGGAACCAACCGCCGAAAACAGGACAAAAGAAGAAGAGTCTGCACAACTAATCCAAATAAACAAAACACAGGTTTATTCAAATAATACAACCTGCACAGACATGGACAATTTAGTAGATACCTGACGCGTTTAACGCCCTCTAGTTGTGCTTCATCAGAGACTCAACTACTGTGTAAAACCACCGTCTTTAAATAGGGCTACCTTTGCCCTCACCATTTGCCCTATTTAAAGATGGTGGTTTTACAGCCTCTTCTTCTTTTGTGCTGTTATTGTGAGTGTAACTGTACTGTGTAACTAATATATATTTATTAGATGGTGTTATTATGTGTGTAACAGTACTGTGTAATGTATATGTATTAGATGGTGTTATTATGAGAGTAACTGTACTGTGTAATGTATATTCATTAGATGGTGTTATTATGAGTGTAACTGTACTGTGTAATGTATATTCATTAGATAGTGTTATTATGTGTGTAACTGTACTGTGTAATGTATATTTATTAGATGGTGTTATTATGAGTGTAACTGTACTGTGTAATGTATATTTATTAGATGGTGTTATTATGAGAGTAACTGAACTGGGTAATGTATATTTATTAGATGGTGTTATTATGTGTGTAACTGTACTGTGTAATGTATATTTATTAGACAGTGTTATTATGAGTGTAACTGTACTGTGTAATGTATATTTATTAGATAGTGTTATTATGTGTGTAACTGTACTGTGTAATGTATATTTATTAGATAGTGTTATTATGTGTGCAACAGTACTGTGTAATGTATATGTATGAGATGGTGTTATTATGAGTGTAACTGAACTGGGTAATGTATATTTATTAGATAATGTTATTATGAGTGTAACTGTACTGTGTAATGTATATTTATTAGATGGTGTTATTATGTGTGTAACTGTACTGTGTAATGTATATTATTAGATGGTGTTATTATGAGTGTAACTGTACTATGTAATATAAATTTATTAGATGGTGTTATTATGTGTGTAACTGTACTGTGTAATGTATATTTATTAGATGGTGTTATTATGAGTGTAACTGTACTGTGTAATGTATATTTATTAGATAGTGTTATTATGTGTGTAACTGTACTGTGTAATGTATATTTATTAGATGGTGTTATCATGTGTATAACTGTACTGTGTAATGTATATTTATTAGATACTGTTATTATGAGTGTAACTGTACTGTGTAATGTATATTTATTAGATAGTGTTATTATGTGTGTAACTGTACTGTGTAATGTATATTTATTAGATGGTGTTATTATGAGTGTAACTGTACTATGTAATGTAAATTTATTAGATGGTGTTATTATGTTTGTACCTGTACTGTGTAATGTATATTTATTAGATTGTGTTATTATGAGTGTAACTGTACTGTGTAATGTATATTTATTAGACAGTGTTATTATGTGTGTAACTGTACTGTGTAATGTATATTTATTAGATGGTGTTATTATGAGTGTAACTGTACTGTGTAATGTATATTTATTAGATGGTGTTATTATGAGAGTAACTGAACTGGGTAATGTATATTTATTAGATGGTGTTATTATGTGTGTAACTGTACTGTGTAATGTATATTTATTAGACAGTGTTATTATGAGTGTAACTGTACTGTGTAATGTATATTTATTAGATAGTGTTATTATGTGTGTAACTGTACCGTGTAATGTATATTTATTAGATAGTGTTATTATGTGTGCAACAGTACTGTGTAATGTATATGTATGAGATGGTGTTATTATGAGTGTAACTGAACTGGGTAATGTATATTTATTAGATAATGTTATTATGAGTGTAACTGTACTGTGTAATGTATATTTATTAGATGGTGTTATTATGTGTGTAACTGTACTGTGTAATGTATATTATTAGATGGTGTTATTATGAGTGTAACTGTACTATGTAATATAAATTTATTAGATGGTGTTATTATGTGTGTAACTGTACTGTGTAATGTATATTTATTAGATGGTGTTATTATGAGTGTAACTGTACTGTGTAATGTATATTTATTAGATAGTGTTATTATGTGTGTAACTGTACTGTGTAATGTATATTTATTAGATGGTGTTATCATGTGTATAACTGTACTGTGTAATGTATATTTATTAGATACTGTTATTATGAGTGTAACTGTACTGTGTAATGTATATTTATTAGACAGTGTTAATATGTGTGTAACTGTACTGTGTAATGTATATTTATTAGATGGTGTTATTATGAGTGTAATTGTACTATGTAATGTAAATTTATTAGATGGTGTTATTATGTTTGTACCTGTACTGTGTAATGTATATTTATTAGATTGTGTTATTATGAGTGTAACTGTACTGTGTAATGTATATTTATTAGACAGTGTTATTATGTGTGTAACTGTACTGTGTAATTTATATTTATTAGATGGTGTTATTATGTGTGTAACTGTACTGTGTAAAGTATATTTATTAGATAGTGTTATTGTGTGTGTAACTGTACTGTGTAATGTATATTTATTAGATAGTGTTATTATGTGTGTAACTGTACAGTGTAATGTATATTTATTAATCAGTGTTATTATGTGTGTAACTGTACTGTGTAATGTATATTTATTAAATGGTGTTATTATGTGTGTAACTGTATTGTGTAATGTATATTTATTAGATGGTGTTATTATGTGTGTAACTGTACTGTGTAATGTATATTTATTAGATAGTGTTATTATGAGTGTAACTGTACTGTGTAATGTATATTTATTAGATGGTGTTATGTGTGTAACTGTACTGTGTAATGTATATTTATTAGACAGTGTTATTATGAGTGTAACTGTACTGTGTAATGTATACTTATTAGATAGGGTTATTATGTGTGTAACTGTTCTGTGTAATATATATTTATTAGACAGTGTTATTATGTGTGTAACTGTACTGTGTAATGTATATTTATTACATAGTGTTATTATAACTGTAACTGTACTGTGTAATGTATATTTATTAGATGGTGTTATTATGTGTGTAACTGTACTGTGTAATGTATATTTATTAGACAGTGTTATTATGTGTGTAACTGTACTGTGTAATGTATAATTATTAGACAGTGTTATTATGAGTGCAACTGTACTGTGTAATGTATATTTATTAGATAGGGTTATTATGTGTGTAACTGTACTGTGTAATGTATATTTATTAGATAGTGTTATTATGTGTGTAACTGTACTGTGTAATGTATATTTATTAGATAGTGTTATTATGTGTGTAACTGTACTGTGTAATGTATATTTATTAGATGGTGTTATTATGTGTGTAACTGTACTGTGTAATGTATATTTATTAGATAGGGTTATTATGTGTGTAACTGTACTGTGTAATGTATATTTATTAGATAGTGTTATTATGTGTGTAACTGTACTGTGTAATGTATATTTATTAGATAGGGTTATTATGTGTGTAACTGTACTGTGTAATGTATATTTATTAGATAGTGTTATATTGTGTGTATCTGTACTGTGTAATGTATATTTATTAGATAGTGTTATTATGTGTGTAACTGTACTGAGTAATGTATATCTATTAGATAGGGTTATTATGTGTGTAACTGTACTGTGTAATGTATATTTATTAGATAGTGTTATTATGTGTGTAACTGTACTGTGTAATGTATATTTATTAGATAGGGTTATTATGTGTGTAACTGTACTGTGTAATGTATATTTATTAGATAGGGTTATTATGTGTGTAACTGTACTGTGTAATGTATATTTATTAGATGGTGTTATTATGTGTGTAACTATACTGTGTAATGTATATTTATTAGATAGTGTTATTATGTGTGTAACTGTACTGTGTGATGTATTTTTATTAGATAGTGTTATTATGTGTGTAACTGTACTATGTAATGTATATTTATTAGATAGTGTTATTATGTGTGTAACTGTACTGTGTAATGTATATTTATTAGATGGTGTTATTATGTGTGTAACTGTACTGTGTAATGTATATTTATTATATAGGGTTATTATGTGTGTAACTGTACTGTGTAATGTATATTTATTAGACAGTGTTATTATAAGTGTAACTGTATTGTGTAATGTATATTTATTAGATAGTGTTATTATGTGTATAACTGTACTGTGTAATGTATATTTATTAGACAGTGTTATTATGTGTGTAACTGTACTGTGTAATGTTTATTTATTAGATGGTGTTATTATGAGTGTAACTGTACTATGTAATGTATATTTATTAGACAGTGTTATTATGTGTGTAACTGTACTGTGTAATGTATATTTATTAGATAGTGTTATTATTTGTGTAACTGTACTGTGTAATGTATATTCATTAGATGGTGTTATTATGAGTGTAACTGTACTGTGTAATGTATATGTATTAGATGGTGTTATTATGAGTGTAACTGTACTTTGTAATGTATATTTATTAGATAGTGTTATTATGTGTGTAACTGTACTGTGTAATGTATATGTATTAGATGGTGTTATTATGAGTGTAACTGTACTGTGTAATGTATATTTATTAGATAGTGTTATTATAAGTGTAAATGTACTGTGTAATGTATATTTATTAGATAGGTCATAACTGCTGCTCCATAACCTGTCCGCTTGCTCTGAGGAGGTGAACAGACATCGCCACAATTCAACCAGATCGAATACAATCAAGATGATTGACACCGCTGCTAGCGGCTGATTGGCCGCGAATCTGCAGGGGGAGGTGTTGCACCAGCACTTCACAAGAGCTGCTGGTCCGAAGCTGAATGCGGAGAGCGTATTGCTCTCCGCATTCAGCGAGGTCTGTCGGACATGATTACTGTGTAATGTATGTTTATTAGATGGTGTTATTATGTCTGTAACTGTACTGTGTAATGTATATTTATTAGATAGTGTTATTATGTGTGTAACTATACTGTGTAATGTATATTTATTAGATAGTGTTATTATGTCTGTAACTGTACTGTGTAATGTATATTTATTAGATAGTGTTATTATGTGTGTAACTATACTGTGTAATGTATATTTATTAGATAGTGTTATTATGTGTGTAACTGTACTGTGTAATGTATATTTATTAGATAGTGTTATTATGTGTGTAACTGTACTGTGTAATGTATATTTATTAGATGGTGTTATTATGAGTATAACTGTACTGTGTAATGTATATTTATTAGATAGTGTTATTATGTGTGTAACTGTACTGTGTAATGTATATTTATTAGATAGTGCTATTATGAGTGTTACTGTACTGTGTAATGTATGTTTATTAGATGGTGTTATTATGTGTGTAACTGTACTGTGTAATGTATATTTATTAGATGGTGTTATTATGTGTGTAACTGTACTGTGTAATGTATATTTATTAGATAGTGTTATTATGTGTGTAAGTGTACTGTGTAATGTATATTTATTATATGGTGTTATTATGTGTGTAACTGTACTGTGTAATGTATATTTATTAGATAGTGTTATTATGTGTGTAACTATACTGTGTAATGTATATTTATTAGATAGTGTTATTATGTGTGTAACTGTACTGTATAATGTATATTTATTAGATAGTGTTATTATGTGTGTAACTGTACTGTGTAATGTTTATTTATTAGATGTTGTTATTATACGTGTAACTGTACTGTGTAATGTATATTTATTATATGGTGTTATTATGTGTGTAACTGTACTGTGTAAAGTATATTTATTAGATAGTGTTATTATGTCTGTAACTGTACTGTGTAATGTATATTTATTAGATAGTGTTATTATGTGTGTAACTGTACTGTGTAATGTATATTTATTAGATAGTGTTATTATGTGTGTAACTGTACTGTGCAATGTATTTATTAGATAGTGTTATTATGTGTGTAACTGTACTGTGTAATGTATATTTATTAGATGGTGTTATTATGAGGGTAACTGTACTTTTAAATGTATTTGTGATGTATTTTGTGACACTTTTTTGCTTCTTGAAACAGTTAACCAGAGCTCTGAGGAAGTGCTATCCCAACAAGCATTAATTTAAATTGCGCTCAAGCGATTGCGTTTACTTTCAACTTGAAATTCAATCGCTACACCCGATGCACGCAAACAAACCGCAAAAATAAATATTTTTACACTATATTGTCTCTTTAACGATCTCACTGAAACAGTGACAGCTTTTTGCCAATGTGTTTATACTGCAGAAACGCTTCAACCCAAAAATGAAATATGAAATATTTATGGCACATCCTATTCTATAAAAGGCCAAGTGTGTTTGTCCGAAGCTGTCATGCGCAGTAGAAACTGCGCAAGGACAAACACACCTGGCCTTCGAGAAGACTGACCTGGCTGGCATGACATCTGGGACGACCGTGTGTGATGGGGGCGAGGCCGGACAGGCATTACGTGGATGGGGGGTCCAGGCGTGGCGTGGGTTGGGCCAGACGGGAGCGGGTGTGATATGGGCGGGACCGGGCCGGGCGTGTGGATGTCAGAGAGAGAGAGCTCAAAAAAAGAGGGGGCATAGAGAGAGATCTCAAAACAGAGGGGGGATAGAGGGAGCAAAAGAGGGGGGACAGAGGGAGAGCAAAAGAGATAGGGTGAGGGAGAGCAAAAGAAAGGGGAGAGAGCAAAAGAGGGGAGATAGAGTGAGCAAAAGAGAGAGAGAGAGACAGCAAAAGAGAGGGGGGAGAAAGGGGAGAGAGAGCAAAAGAGAGGGGAGAGAGAGTAAAAGAGGGGAGAGAAAGAGAGCGCAAAAGAGGGGGGAGGAGGGAGGAGAGAGCGAGCAAAAGAGATGGGCGAGAGAGAGAGCAAAAGAGAGGGGGGAGAGCACAAAAGACAGGGGAGAGAGAGTGAAAAAGAGAGGGGGAAAGAGAGGGGAGAGGGAGAGAAAAAGAGAGGGGAGAGAGAGCAAAGGAGAGGGTGAGAGAGAGCATAAGAGAGGGGGGAGAAAGGGGAGATAGAGCAAAAGAGATGGGAGAGAGAGAGAGCAAAAGAGAGGGGAAGAGCACAAAAAACAGGGGAGAAAGAGAGGGGAGAGAGAGGGAGAGAAAAAGAGAGGGGAGAGAGAGAGCAAAAGAGAGGGGAGAGAGAGCATAAGAGAGGGGGGAGAAAGGGGAGAGAGAGCGCAAAAGAGGGGGGAGAGAGGGAGGAGAGATCAAAAGAGAGGGGGAAAGCACAAAAGACAGGGGAGAGAGAGTGCAAAAGAGAGGGGGGAAAGAGAGGTGAGAGGGAGAGAGAGAGCAAAAGAGAGGGTGAGAGAGAGCATATGAGAGGGGAGAGAAAGGGGGGAGAGAGCAAAAGAGAGGGGAGAGAGAGCAAAAGATGGGAGAGAAAGAGAGCGCAAAAGAGGGGGGAGAGAGGGAGGAGAGAGAGAGCAAAAGAGATGGGAGAGAGAGAGCAAAACGGGGATAGAGAGAGCAAAAGAGGGGGGATAGAGAGAGCAAAAGACAGGGAAAGAGACAGCAAAAGAGAGGGGGGAGAGCAAAAGAAAGGGAGAGAGAGAGAGAGCAAAAGAGAGGGAGAGAGACAACAAAAGAGGGGGAGAGAGAGCAAAAGAGAGGGGAGAGAGTGCAAAACAGAGGGTGGGGAAAGAGAGGGGAGGGAGAGAGAGTAAAACAGAGGGGAGCGAGAGAGCGCAAAAGAGAGGGAGAGAGAGAGCAAAAGTGAGGGGGAGAGAGAGAGCATTAGAGAGGGAGGGAGAGAAAGAGCAAATAAAAGGGGGAGAAAAAGAGCAAAAGAGAGGGGGAGAGAAAGAGCAAAAGAGAGGGGGAGATAAAGAGCAAAAGCGAGGGAGAGAGAGACAGCAAAAGAAAGGGGGAAATAGAGCAAAATAAAGGGGAGAGAGAGAGCAAAAGAGAGGGGAGAGAGCAAAAGAGAGGGGGGAGAGAGAGAGAGCAAAAGAGGGGGTATAGAGAGAGCAAAAGACAAAGAGAGATAGCAAAAGAGAGGGGAAGAGAACAAAAGAGAGGGGGAGAATATAAAAGAAAGGGGGGAGAGAGAGAGCAAAAGAGAGGGAGAGAGAGAGCAAAAGATAGGGAGAGAACAAAAGAGAGGGGGGATAGCACAAAAGAGAGGCGGGAGAGAGTGCAAAAGAGAGGGAGGAGAAGAGAGGGGGAGAGAGAGCAAAAGAGAGGGGGAGAGAGAGCAAAATATATGTACTATAAATAAAATAAAAACAATATTCAGTGCTATTTTATCATTATGGTATCAGAAAAAGATTTAAAATTTTATCCCATTAGCATTTGGTTTACCTTGTATCGATTTACAAAGGGATATATTAAAATTATTTTAATCCAACACATTAGAAGCGTCTGTGAAATTTGAAACAGCACAATGATAATTTATGGTTGTTAACATTTTATACTCTGGCAGAATGTAATAGAAGTCAGATCAATACTAAGTAAGGGTGATCTAATAGCTCACTCTGTTATGTCAATTCTTGTTTTATGTATCTGTATCAATATCACAGTTAATACATGAATTCAGTTGTCTTTTTTCCTGCCATTTTGGCTGTGATTAGAAAATAGGTTTAAAATGAGCAGCGGTAACTCTGTATTATTGTTTTTATTTCATTTTACACCATGTATTATGCTAAATACAATCAATATTAGCTATACAGCGTACCTCATTATATAAACTTTGTCTTTGTACTTAAGGTAACTTTATATCAGTTATTCACAAAAGCAATAAAGTGTAATGCACTTATAATGAACATAATAACTTTTTTTTAGATCAAATGCCATTACAGATTATTTCATTAAATTCTTTCTATGCTGATTGTTGTTTTAATAGACACATTAATTCTTTGTATATTAAGTTAATGGAAATAGTTATGGCTGGCATAAATACACAGATATTTTCTTTTTAATCAGTCATTTCACCTCTTTAAAGATTTTATCTTGTAAGAAAGAATATAGTCATATCTGTAAAATATACATTCCAGGTAATTAAATATTTTTTAGCAGATGTCTGGTTTATTCTGCTCAGTAATAAAATGACATTCTGAAATAAAACTCTTGAGGGATGGTCAAAATTTACTGTAAGGTCTCCCTAACCTCTCCATTTTTTGTTGAATTAGCTTTACTGAATAATATAGGAAGTGGTAAAGTTTGAGAGGCTGGTGAAACTGGAGAGGCATGAGAAGCTGGTGAGGATAGGGAGGCTTGTAAAGTTGGAGATGCTGGTGAAGATAAGTAGGCTGCTCAAACTGGAGAGGCTGGTGAGGCCAAAAAAGCTTTGGAGGCTGGTGAAGCTGGTTAGGATGGTGAAGCCAGGCATGTTTGCAAAAATGGAGTGGCTGGTGAATCTGCAGAGGCTCGTTAAATTGTATAGCCTGGTGAAACTGGGGAGGCTGGTGAGGCATAAGAGGTTGGTGAAGGTGGGAAGGCCTCTGGAACTGGAGATGCTGGTGAGGCTAGTGAAAATGGAGGGGCTGGTTAATGTAAAGTATTGTGAAACTGTAGAAGCTGGTGATACTATAGAGGCTGATGAAACTGTAGAGGCTGATGAAACTGTAGAGGCTGATGAAACTGTAGAGGTTGATGAAACTGTAGAAGCTGGTGAAACTGTAGACGCTGGTGATACTATAGAGGCTGATGAAACTGTAGAGGCTGAAGAAACTGTAGAGGCTGATGAAACTGTAGAGGCTGGTGAAACTGTAGAGGCTGGTGAAACTGTAGAGGTTGATGAAACTGTAGAAGCTGGTGAAAGTGTAGAGGCTGGTGAAACTGTAGAGGCTGGTGAAACTGTAGAGGCTGGTGATACTATAGAGGCTGGTGAAATTGTAGAGGCTGGTAAAACTGTAGAAGCTGGTGAAACTGGAGAGGTTGATGAAACTGTATTGGCTTGTGAAACTGGAGAGGCTGGTGAAAATGTAGAGGCTGGTGAAAATGTAGAGGCTGGTGAAACTGTAAAGGCTGGTGAAACTGTAGAGGCTTGTGAAACTGTAGAGGTTGATGAAACTGTAGTGGGTGGTGAAACTGGAGAGGTTGATGAAACTGTAGAGGCTGGTGATACTATAGAGGTTGGTGAAACTGTAGAGGCTGGTGAAACTGTAGAGGATGGTTATACTGTAGAGGCTGATGAAAC
Organism: Bombina bombina; assembly: GCF_027579735.1. Taxonomy (NCBI): domain Eukaryota; kingdom Metazoa; phylum Chordata; class Amphibia; order Anura; family Bombinatoridae; genus Bombina; species Bombina bombina. The sequence continues at coordinate 22,078,968 of NC_069507.1, read as the reverse complement.
TGTAGAGGCTGGTGAAACTGTAGATGCTGATGAAACTGAAGAGGTTGGTGATACTGTAGAAGCTGGTGATACTATAGAGGCTGGTGAAACTGTAGAAGCTGGTGGTACTGTAGAGGCTGGTGAAACTGTAGCAGCTGGTGAAACCTCTAGAGGCTGGTGAAACTGTAGAGGCTGATGAAACTGTAAAGGCTGGTGAAACTGTAGAGGCTGGTGATACTGTAGAAACTGATGTAACTGTAGAAGCTGGTAAAACTGTAGAGGCTGGTGATGCTGTAGAGGATGGTGATACTGTAGAAACTGATGAAACTGTAGAAGCTGGTAAAACTGTAGAGGCTGGTGATGCTGTAGAGGCTGGTGATGCTGTAGAGGATGGTGATGCTGTAGAGGCTGGTGATGCTGTAGAGGATGGTGATGCTGTAGACGCTAGTGATGCTGTAGAGGCTGGTTACACTATAGAGCCTGGTGATGCTGTAGATGATGGTGATACTGTAGAGGCTAGTGATGCTGTAGAGGCTGGTGATGCTGTAGAGGATGGTGATACTGTAGAAGCTGATGAAACAGTAGAGGCTTGTTATACTGTAGAGGCTGGTGATGCTGTAGAGGATGGTGATGCTGTAGAGGCTGGTGAAACTGTAAAGGCTGGTGAAGCTGTAGAGGCTGGTGATGCTGTAGAGGCTGACGATGCTGTAGAGGATGGTGATACTGTAGAGGCTGGTGATACTGTAGAGGCTGGGTAGAGGATGGTGATGCTGTAGAGGCTGGTGAAACTGTAGAGGCTGGTGATGCTGTAGAGGATGGTGATGCTGTAGAGGATGGTGATGCTGTAGACGCTAGTGATGCTGTAGAGGCTGGTTATACTATAGAGGCTGGTGATGCTGTAGAGGCTGGTGATGCTGTAGAGGATGGTGATACTGTAGAGGCTGGTGATGCTGTAGAGGCTGGTGATGCTGTAGAGGATGGTGAAAATGTAGAGGCTGGTGATACTGTAGAGGCTGGTGAAACTGTAGAGGCTGGTGATGCTGTAGAGGATGGTGATGCTGTAGAGGCTAGTGATGCTGTAGAGGCTGGTTATACTGTACAGGATGGTGATGCTGTAGAGGCTGGTGATGCTGTAGAGGCTGGTGATGCTGTAGAGGATGGTGATGCTGTAGAGGCTGGTGATGCTGTAGAGGATGGTGATGCTGTAGACGCTAGTGATGCTGTAGAGGCTGGTTACACTATAGAGCCTGGTGATGCTGTAGAGGATGGTGATACTGTAGAGGCTAGTGATGCTGTAGAGGCTGGTGATGCTGTAGAGGATGGTGATACTGTAGAAGCTGATGAAACAGTAGAGGCTGGTGATGATGTAGAGGCTGGTGATGCTGTAGAGGCTGGTGAAACTGTAGAGGATGGTGATGCTGTAGAGGCTGGTGAAACTGGAGCAGCTTGGGAGGCTAGTTGTAAGAATATATAACCAACCTGAATCTATCTTGTCTGTATTTTTCAGTTTTGCATCTATTCAGCAATGCTGAACTAACAATGAACTGTTGTCTGCAATCCGCCCAATCCTATACGATCAGGTTGATTGACACCCCCTGCTAGCGGCCGATTGGCCACGAATCTGCAGGGGATGGCATTGTACAAGCAGTTCACTAGAACTGCTTGTGCAATGTTAAATTCCGACAGTGTATGCTGTCTGCATTCAGTGATGTCTGTCAGACATGATACGCTACAGTGTATCATGTTGGACACACGTTGATAAATTGGCCCCTTAGTCTAGGCTAGTGATGCTGTAGAGGCTGGTGAAACTGTAGAGGCTGGTGAAACTGTAGAGGCTGGTGATGCTGTAGAGGCTGGTGATGATGTAGAGACTGGTGATGCTGTAGAGGCTAGTGATGCTGTAGAGGCTGGTTATACTGTAGAGGCTGGTGATGCTGTAGAGGCTGGTGATGCTGTAGAGGCTGGTAAACTGTAGAGGCTGGTGATGCTGTAGAGGCTGGTGATGCTGTAGACGATGGTGATACTGTAGAGGCTAGTGATGCTGTAGAGGCTGGTGATACTGTAGAAGCTGGCAATACTGTAGAGGCTGGTGATGCTGTAGAGGCTGGTGATGCTGTAGATGCTGGTGAAACTGTAGAGGCTGGTCATGCTGTAGAGGCTGGTCATGCTGTAGATGCTGGTGAAACTGTAGAGGCTGGTGATGCTGTAGAGGATGGTGATACTGTAGAGGCTAGTGATGCTGTAGAGGCTGGTGATACTGTAGAGGCTGGTGATAATGTAGAGGCTGGTGATGCTGTAGATGCTGGTGAAACTGTAGAGGCTGTTGATGTTGTAGAGGCTGGTGATGCTGTAGAGGATGGTGATACTGTAGAGGCTAGTGATGCTGTAGAGGCTGGTGATACTGTAGAGGCTGGTGAAACTGTAGAGGCTGGTGATGCTGTAGAGACTAGTGATGCTGTAGAGGCTGGTGATGCTGTAGAGGCTGGTGATGCTGTAGAGACTGGTGATGCTGTAGAGGCTGGTTATACTGTAGAGGCTGGTGATGCTGTAGAGGCTGGTGATGCTGTAGAGGCTGGTGATGTTGTAGAGGCTGGTGATGCTGTAGAGGCTGGTGATGCTGTAGAGGCTGGTGATGCTGTAGATGCTGGTGAAACTGTAGAGGCTGGTCATGCTGTAGAGGCTGGTCATGCTGTAGATGCTGGTGAAACTGTAGAGGCTGGTGATGCTGTAGAGGATGGTGATACTGTAGAGGCTAGTGATGCTGTAGAGGCTGGTGATACTGTAGAGGCTGGTGATACTGTAGAGGCTGGTGATGCTGTAGATTCTGGTGAAACTGTAGAGGCTGTTGATGTTGTAGAGGCTGGTGATGCTGTAGAGGATGGTGATACTGTAGAGGCTAGTGATGCTGTAGAGGCTGGTGATACTGTAGAGGCTGGTGAAACTGTAGAGGCTGGTGATGCTGTAGAGACTAGTGATGCTGTAGAGGCTGGTGATGCTGTAGAGGCTGGTGATGCTGTAGAGACTGGTGATGCTGTAGAGGCTGGTTATACTGTAGAGGCTGGTGATGCTGTAGAGGCTGGTGATGTTGTAGAGGCTGGTGATGCTGTAGAGGCTGGTGATGCTGTAGAGGCTGGTGATGATGTAGAGGCTGGTGATGCTGTAGAGGCTGGTGAAACTGTAGAGGATGGTGATGCTGTAGAGGCTGGTGAAACTGTAGAGGCTGGTGATGCTGTAGAGGCTGGTGAAACTGTAGAGGCTGGTGATGCTGTAGAGGCTGGTGAAACTGTAGAGGCTGGTGATGCTGTAGAGGCTGGTGAAACTGTAGAGGATGGTGATGCTGTAGAGGCTGGTGATGCTGTAGAGACTAGTGATGCTGTAGAGGCTGGTGATGCTGTAGAGGCTGGTGATGCTGTAGAGGCTGGTGATGCTGTAGAGACTAGTGATGCTGTAGAGGCTGGTGATGTTGTAGAGGCTGGTGATGCTGTAGAGGCTGGTGAAACTGTAGAGGATGGTGATGCTGTAGAGGCTGGTGATGCTGTAGACGCTAGTGATGCTGTAGAGGCTGGTGATGATGTAGAGGCTGGTGATGCTGTAGAGGCTGGTGATGCTGTAGAGGCTGGTGAAACTGTAGAGGCTGGTGATGCTGTAGAGGCTGGTGATGATGTAGAGGCTGGTGATGCTGTAGAGGCTGGTGATGCTGTAGAGGCTGGTGATGATGTAGAGGCTGGTGATGCTGTAGAGGCTGGTGAAACTGTAGAGGCTGGTGATGATGTAGAGGCTGGTGATGCTGTAGAGGCTGGTGAAACTGGAGCAGCTTGGGAGGCTAGTTGTAAGAATATATAACCAACCTGAATCTATCTTGTCTGTATTTTTCAGTTTTGCATCTATTCAGCAATGCTGAACTAACAATGAACTGTTGTATTTTCAAACTTGGGGGCCGAATTATCAAGCTCCGAATAGAGCTTGATGCCCCTGTTTCTTAAGACCGCTGCTCCGTAACTGGTCCACTGCCTCTGAGGCTGTGGTCTGCAATCCGCCCGATCCTATACGATCGGGTTAATTGACACCCCCTGCTAGCGGCCGATTGGCCACGAATCTGCAGGGGATGGCATTGCACAAGCAGTTCACCAGAACTGCTTGTGCAATGTTAAATGCCGATAGTGTATGCTGTCTGCATTCAGTGATGTCTGTCGGACATGATACGCTACAGTGTATCATGTTGGACAGACGTTGATAAATTGGCCCCTTAGTCTGCTGACATTTGTTCTTGGGGAATAACATTTTTTATCTTATTGCTAACCGTAACTACGCACCTGCTAGCAACAACATGATCACACCACATTTGTTTCTTATCTTGAACCAAGGACAAATGTCTATGGTTTCTTGTCTTTCACATAAACAATCTTATGTCTAAAGTTCTGTAACTTTCCACTGATTATGTTGCAATAAGGGGTTGTGCGTGAAGCCCCTCTGTGTCAATTTACAATGTATGTAATGTATACAGGTGGATACTGGTCAGTGTCAAGTGGTATCCCGGCCCTGAAAGGACCTCTTACACTAGTGAAGAAGGGGAGGCTGTAAATTCTCTGGTTTATTAACATGAGAATAAAGCTGAGCTTGTGTAAGAATCATTGACAAAAAGCTGCACAAAATGACCTTCATAATAGGAAAAACCTAACAGGTTCCAGATGGAGAATTTGAAAATCTTTTGACAAACTGACAGGTATTTATGACTGACTGGGATACCATTGCTGAATTGTCTGCTTTAGGGCAGGGATGGCTAGCCGATGGCTCATGGGTCATATACAGCCTTATGCACTAGTTTTTACACCCCTCAGGGTGTATAAGTATAAGTGATTTGTGTAGCCCCTGTGAAAAGCTGAACTAAGAATAAGTGTTACAGTTATTGTGGCCCCTGGGAAAAGCAGAACTATAAATGTGTGATTTGGTGATTCCTGGTAGGAGGGCAAACAAGGTGGCACCAAATCAAAACCCTGCAACCTTATCTAAAGTTATATGTGTTATATGTTCTAAAATATTGTTCTGCATCCCCATTTATTGCCATCACTGATTTAGAGCAGAGCTTCGTAAACTTTTTTTCACCTGGGACCCCTTTTACATTGGAGATTGCTATGTGCCAACCTTACATTAAGCAAAATACAGAAAAATGTTACTCACTCATACACAAATACACCCTCATATTTACACACAATGACTCATGCACATATACATGCACACCTGAAAACACACACTTATAAATGCAAATTCACAACACACACTCACTCATGCACACACAAACATACATACACACTCACAACACACATACTCACATACACACAGATGTACTTAAAGATACACACAACACACATATACACACACACAGACATACTTACAGATACACACAGACTTATTTATAGATACACACAACACACATACCTACACACAGACTTACTTATCAGCCGATCAGATTCAAGTTCAATCCGATTGGCTGATCCAATCAGCCAATCAGATTGAGCTCGCGTTCTATTGGCTGATCGGAACAGTCAATAGAATGCAAGCTCAGTCTGATTGGCTGATTGGATCAGCCAATCGGATTGAACTTGAATCTGATTCAATCAGCCAGATTTTTCCTACCTTAATTCCGATTGGCTGATAGAATCCTATCAGCCAATCGGAATTCGAGGGACGCCATCTTGGATGACGTCACTTAAAGGAACCTTCATTCATCGGGTAGTCGTCGGGGAAGGAGGATGTTCTGCGCCGGAGGTCTTGAAGATGGAGCCGCTCCTCGTCGGATGGATGAAGATAGAAGATGCCGCTTGGATGAAGATGTCTGCTGGTCCGGATGTCCTCTTCTGCCAGGATAGGATGAAGACTTCTGCCGGTCTGGATGTCCTCTTCTGCCCCATCGGATGAAGACTTCGGCCCGGTTGGGTGAAGACGACTCAAGGTAGGGAGATCTTCAGGGGGATAGTGTTAGGTTTATTTAAGGGAGGGTTTGGGTTAGAGTAGGGGTATGTGGGTGGTGGGTTGTAATGTTGGGGGGTGGTATTGTGTTTTTTTTTTACAGGCAAAAGAGCTGATTACTTTGGGGCATGCCCCGCAAAAAGCCCTTTTAAGGGCTGGTAATAGAGCTGTTAACTTTTGTAATTTAGATTAGGGTAGGGAAATTTTTTTATTTTGGGGGGGCTTTGTTATTTTATTAGGGGGCTTAGAGTAGGTGTAATTAGCTTAAAATTCTTGTAATCTTTTTTTATTTTTTGTAATTTAGTGTTTGTTTGTTTTTGTAATTTAGTTTAGTTTATTTAATTGTAGGTAATTGTAGGTAATTTATTTAATTTATTTAATGATAGTGTAGTGTTAGGTTTAATTGTAACTTAGGTTAGGATTTATTTTACAGGTAATTTTGTAATTATTTTAACTAGGTAGCTATTAAATAGTTAATAACTATTTAATATCTATTGTACCTAGTTAAAATAAATACAAAGTTGCCTGTAAAATAAATATAAATCCTAAAATAGCTACAATATAATTATTCGTTATATTGTAGCTATATTAGGGTTTATTTTACAGGTAAGTATTTAGTTTTAAATAGGAATACTTTAGTTAATAATCTTTAATCTAGGCGGAAAACATTTAGCCAATCAAAATGTACATTTAAAGAACAAGCAGAGGTCAACAGCAACCTCTGTGTGAGGACCCCCCAATTTTGTCACTTACGACCCCCATTTTAAGAAGCACAGCTTTAGCAGAGGAATAGGTTGTGCTACGGTGCCACTACAAGTAAAGATGCATCTTGTGAGCAAATAAAAAGTAGGCATACATGTGTATGTACCAATTAGTCGTCTTCTACTTATCTAGAGCAGAATGGGGTTTCCCAGAAATTAAAGGACCAGTAAATACAGTAGATTTGCATAATCAGCAAATGCACGATAAAAAGACAATGCAATAGCACTTAGTCTGAACTTAAAATAAGTAGTAGATTTTGTTCTGAAAATTTTCAAAGTTTTGGCTATTTCCACTCCTCCTGTATCATGTGACAGCCATCAGCCAATCACAAATGCATACACGTACCATGTGACAGCCATCAGCCAGTCACAAATGCCTATAAGTATAGTCTGTGAATTCTTGCACATGCTCAGTAGGAGCAGGTGACTCAAAAAGTGTAAATATAAAAAGACTGTGCACATTTTGTTAATGGAAGTAAATTGCAAAGTTGTTTAAAATGACATGCTGTATCTGAATCATGAAAGTTTAATTTTGACTTGAGTTTCCCTTTAAACATATATTGAAATAAAGGTATTTTCTTTAAAAAAAAAACCGTTCTAATGAAATAAATAACTTAATTTTTACATTTAACTATATTTTGGAAAACACAATCTGATGAGATACATTCAATTCTCTATGGATATCTTGAGTATAGAATGTTTTTAATTTATATTTTGTAGCGCATTATCAGCAACTGGATTAATATGTCAGCCACTACATCTTAAACTCTGAATTATTGATTTTCTCAAAAAAAGATGGAAAGACCTTTCCAAGTAGAGTCTTAAAGACAATTTGTAAATAATGAAAGATCAAACAATGTGCTGATGAGCTTGACATATGAAGTGAAACGCACTGTGCGAAACATATGAAGTGAAACGCATTGTGCAAGACTATTAAGAAAAGATACAGACGTATTTTGCAAATTTCTAAATCAATAACATATTTGTTGAAATGCAATAAAAATCTATTGTAACTAATCTGTCTGGAGTCAAACAGGAGAATGACAGTAATTGTATTTAGATTTCTGTAATAAAATATGTATAAAACAAATGGGGAATTGTCATTGTCCTGCTACTTCTAGCAATATCCCGGCAGTGAGAGATAATTCAGGGATTTTTAAAGTCAATAGGAAGTCAAGGAGGATAAACACATTCTGATGATGACTTTTTCTATCAATTATTCTAAATTGTATATAGATTTGTGTGGGCTGTGTTATCTTCAGTATACATCTACATCATTTTATTTGCATTATGCCAGCACACTGAGGGGGGACTCAGTTATACTGGCTGGTGATTTAAAAAAAATAATAATAATATTATAAATAAAAAAAGTATATATATATATATAATAAAAAGGAAGGAAAAAGCTGGCACTGCTTCTTAAAATTCCAAAAATGTATTTATAAATTGATTAAAATAACAGTGACATCAGAGATAGACCTCTATCTCTGATGTCACTGTTATTTTAATTAATTTATAAATACATTATTTAAAATTTTAAGAAGCAGTGCCAGCTTTATCCTTCCTTTCTATTGCATTGAACGTTCCTTACAGCAAGGCACTGCTTTTACTTTTGATTGAAGTCCCAATTTCAAATTGGTGGCTCAGAAGGATTATGTGGATGTAGTTAAGTAAAGGATTGGAGGAGCAAAGGAAAGTGAGCTTGCATCTGATTACACCAGGAACTGGAGATTTCAGTACACAATTGTACAGCTTGGAAGGGCACCTAAAGCATTTCTATTCTACCTGACTGCATGATCCAGATGGCTGATGACCGGTTCCTCTCTCCTTACAGGCGTGGCGTTGGCGGCGCTGAATAGGAGGTGAGCATGGCGACGGTAAGTCCTGTATGGCTATGTCTGTGACAGAGACTTCCAATATTGTTGATATCCTGAGGTGTACTATCACCGCTCCTGACTTCACACGCTCCACACTTCCTGCCTCTCCACACAACAGATGAATGTGTAGTTCCACCTGTTTATCAGCAGATCCAACCCAGCTTGTCATACCATCACACCTTAATATATATATATATATATATATATATATATATATATATACACAACATGTAGAAAGTTTAGCACCCTTGCATACAGCTAGATAAAAGCAAAATGGAAGAGTTAGCTACAGCATTTTGCCAAATGGTGATTGGGCCAGGTCCACATCAAGGGGGTCCATTTATTAATGTGCAGACAGACATGATCCGATATAGCGGATTATGTCCGCCACACATCAATAAATGCTGATAGCATATGCGGTCGGCATTTATCATTGCACCCGCAGTTCTTGTGAACTGCTGGTGCAATACCACCCCCTGCAGATTTGCGGCCAATCGGCCGCTAGCAGGGAGTGTCAATCAGCCCGATCGTATTTGTTCGGGCGGATTGATGTCCGCCACCTCAGAGGTGGCGGACGAGTTAAGGAGCAGCTGTCTTAGGACCGCTGCTTCTTAACTTCCGCTTCAGCCGGAACTGAAGCGGAATGGGTCGGAGGCAGCATCCACTGCTTCCTAAATAGACCCCAAGGTCTCTTCCTCCCTTGATCCCTAACCTACAGCCACACAATGCAGCCTTCAACCAAACACACTGAGATACAATCAAGGGTGACACAGGCCCTTTGTAATTTCCCTAGACACATACAAAATACGGAAATGAACTGCACTTGCAAACCGGACTAAGTACACATCCCAGGGCACTTAAAACCTTACAGCCCTGGGTGCTTACCAGCACTCACAGACAGCTGCACACCTCAGTGTCTCGGCAGTTAACCCCAGACAAGTCTGGGTGCAAAGCCCATAGGGAAAATTTAAAAACAAGATTATTTCTGGCAGACTTTCTACATGTTATGTTAATAATTTTGTTTTGTGAGTGCAGGTGAGCACCAAGGGCTGTGAGTTTTGCAGGGTCGTAAGATTTGTACCCAGTCCAGTTTTAGAGTGCAGTCCATTTCCATGTTTTGTTTATATGTACACTATATATATAGTTGCCAATAAAAATGTAGCTCTTTTTCTGTATTCACACAATTTTATTACATATTATTGTTTCGGTCCAAACCTGCGCTTTTTCAAGGTAACTCACATACCTACAAACCCCCCTTTTTAAATACACCAATATGCATGAACAAGTTCAGATTTCAATACCAGAGTGACTCTCACCCATTTGATTGTTATCCCCTGTTACTTCACATGAAGAAATATTTCCATCTAGTGGCTAATTTCAATTCTGCAACTTTGCTTCCAATTTTCCAATTCCATTTCTTGCAAAAAAAGAAAATAAACTGTAGTGACTTAAGATTGTAACAAAATAATAATAAAAAAATATATATATATATATAAATAAAGCAATCACTATGCAGCATGTTTCAGCGTTATTGTACGTAACTATGTAATATAATACAGAAGTAGATATTACTATTCATTTAAAGTGACTACAATGTTTAAAGGGACAGTCTAGTCAAAATTAAACTTTCATGATTCAGATAGGGCATGTAATTTTAAACAACTTTCCAATTTAGTTTAATCTTCAAATTTGCTCATCTACCCTACACCATGCCCTGACCTCAGCTCATCTACCCTACACTGTGCCCTGACCTCAGCTCATCTACCCTACACTATGCCCTGACCTCAGCTCATCTACCCTACACCGTGCCCTAACCTCAACTCATCTAACCTACACAGTGCCCTAACCTCAGCTCATCTCCCCTACACAGTGCTCGGACCTCAGCTCATCTACCCTACACTATGCCCTGACCTCAGCTCATCTACCCTACACCGTGCCCTAACCTCAACTCATCTAACCTACACAGTGCCCTAACCTCAGCTCATCTACCCTACACCATGCCCTGACCTCAGCTCATCTACCCTACACCATGCCCTGACCTCAGCTCATCTACCCTACACAGTGCCCTAACCTCACCTCATCTACCCTACACCATGCTCTGACCTCAGCTCATCTACCCTACACAGTGCCCTAACCTCAGCTCATCTCCCCTACACCCTGCTCTGACCTCAGCTCATCTACCCTACACAGTGCCCTAACCTCAGCTCATCTACCCTACACCATGCCCTGACCTCAGCTCATCTACCCTACACTGTGCCCTGACCACAGCTCATCTACCAAACACTGTGCCCTGACCTCAGCTCATCTACCCTACACCGTGCCCTAACCTCAGCTCATCTACCCTACACTGTGCCCTGACCTCAGCTCATCTACCCTACACTGTGCCCTGACCTCAGCTCATCTACCCTACACAGTGCCCTAACCTCAGCTCATCTCCCCTACACCATGCTCTGACCTCAGCTCATCTACCCTACACAGTGTCCTGACCTCAGCTCATCTACCCTACACCGTGCCCTGACCTCAGCTCATCTACCCTACACTGTGCCCTGACCTCAGCCCATCTACCCTACCCTGACCTCAGCTCATCTACCCTACACCGTGCCCTGACCTCAGCTCATCTACCCTACACCGGGCCCTGACCTCAGCTCATCTACCATACACCGTGCCCTAACCTCAACTCATCTAACCTACACAGTGCCCTAACCTCAGCTCATCTCCCCTACACCGTGCTCTGACCTCAGCTCATCTACCCTACACAGTGCCCTAACCTCAGCTCATCTACCCTACACCGTGCTCTGACCTCAGCTCATCTACCCTACACAGTGTCCTGACCTCAGCTCATCTACCCTACACAGTGCCATGACCTCAGCTCATCTACCCTACACCGTGCTCTGACCTCAGCTCATCTACCCTACACAGTGTCCTGAGCTCAGCTCATCTACCCTACACCGTACCCTGACCCCAGCTCATCTACCCTACACCGTGCTCTGACCTCAGCTCATCTACCCTACACAGTGCCATGACCTCAGCTCATCTACCCTACACCGTGCCCTGACCTCAGCTCATCTACCCTACACCGTGCCCTGACCTCAGTTCATCTACCCTACACCGTGCCCTGACCGCAGATCATCTACCCTACACTGTGCCTTGACCTCAGCTCATCTACCCTACACAGTGCCCTGACCTCAGCTCATCTACCCTATACCATGCCCTGGCCTCAACTCATCTACCCTACACAGTGTCCTGACCTCAGCTCATCTACCCTACACCGTGCCATGACCTCAGCTCATCTACCCTACACCGTGCCCTGACCTCAGCTCATCTACCCTACACCGTGCCCTGACCTCAGCTCATCTACCCTACACCGTGCCCTGACCTCAGCTCATCTACCCTACACCGTGCCCTGACCTCAGCTCATCTACCCTACACCATGCCCTGACCTCAGCTCATCTACCCTACACTGTGCCCTGACCTCAGCTCATCTACCCTACACCGTGCCCTGATCTCAGCTCATCTACCCTACACTGTGCCCTGACCTCAGCTCATCTACCCTACACAGTGCCATGACCTCAGCTCATCTACCCTACACCGTGCCCTGACCTCAGCTCATCTACCCTACACCGTGCCCTGATCTCAGCTCATCTACCCTACACAGTGCCCTGACCTCAGCTCATCTACCCTACACTGTGCCCTGACCTCAACTCATCTACCCTACACAGTGCCCTGACCTCAGCTCATTTACTTTACACTGTGCCCTGACCTCAGCTCATCTACCCTACACAGTGCCCTGACCTCAGCTCATCTACCCTACACCGTGCCCTGACCTCAGCTCATCTACCCTACACAGTGCCCTGACCTCAGCTCATCTACCCTACACAATGCCCTGACCTCAGCTGATCTACCATACACAGTGCCCTGACCTCAGCTGATCTACCATACACAGTGCCCTGACCTCAGCTGATCTACCATACACAGTGCCCTGACCTCAGCTGATCTACCCTATACTGTCACCTGATCTCAGCCCATCTACCCTACACCATGCTCTGACTTCAGGTCAACTACCTTATGCTGTGCCCTGACCTCAGCTTATCTAACCTATGCTGTGCCCTGATCTCAGCTCATCTACCATATGCTGTGCCCTGACCTCAGCTCATCTACCCTACATAGTGCCCTGACCACAGCTCATCTACCCTACATCATGCCCTGACCTCAGCTCATCTACCCTTTATCATGAGCTGAGGTCATGTCCCTACCTAAGCTCATCTACCCTATGCTGTCTCTGGGCCTGTCACATACTCTACACTGTGACCTGACCTCAGCTTATCTACCCTATTGCCCTGACTTGGCCTCAGCTTACCTATCCTACTCTGTGCTCTGAACTCTGCTTACCTAGCCTACAGCATTCCCTGACCTTTGCTCATCTACCCTATACTGTACCCTGACCTTTGCTCATCTACCCTACACTGTGCCCTGAACTTAGCTAATTTGCCCTACACAGTGACCTGACCTTTGCTCATCTACCCTACACTGTGCCCTGACCTTAGCTCATTTACCCTACACAGTGACCTGACCTCAGCTCATCTACCCTACACCGTGCCCTGACCTCAGCTCATCTACCCTAACCTGTGTCCTGACCTTTGCTCATTTACCCTACACTGTGCCCTGACCTTTGCTCATCTACCCTACACTGTGCACTGACCTTTGCTCATCTACCCTACACTGTGCCCTGACCTTTGCTCATCTACCCTACATTGTGCCTTGACCTTTGCTCATTTACCCTACACTGTGCCCTGACCTCAGCTAATCTACCCTACACCGTGCCCTGACCTCAGCTCATCTACCCTATACTGTGCCCTGATCTTTGCTCATCTACCCTACACTGTGCCCTGACCTTTACTCACCTACCCTATACTGTGCCCTGATCTTTGCTCATCTACCCTACACTGTGCCCTAAACTTAGCTAATTTGCCCTACACAGTGACCTGACCTTTGCTCATTTACCCTACACTGTGCCCTGACCTTAGCTCATTTACCCTACACAGTGACCTGACCTCAGCTCATCTACCCTACACTGTGCCCTGACCTCAGCTCATCTACCCTACACAGTGCCCTGACCTCAGCTCATCTACGCTACACCGTGCCCTGACCTCAGATCATCTACCCTACACAGTGCCCTGACCTCAGCTCATCTACCCTACACAGTGCCCTGACCTCAGCTGATCCACCCTACACAGTGCCCTGACCTCAGCTCATCTACGCTACACCGTGCCCTGACCTCAGATCATCTACCCTACACAGTGCCCTGACCTCAGCTCATCTACCCTACACAGTGCCCTGACCTCAGCTGATCTACCATACACAGTGCCCTGACCTGAGCTGATCTACCATACACAGTGCCCTGACCTCAGCTGATCTACCCTACACTGTCACCTGATCTCAGCTCATCTACCCTATACCATGCTCTGACTTCAGGTCAACTACCTTATGCTGTGCCCTGACCTCAGCTTATCTAACCTATGCTGTGCCCTGATCTCAGCTCATCTACCATATGCTGTGCCCTGACCTCAGCTCATCTACCCTACATAGTGCCCTGACTACAGCTCATCTACCCTACATCATGCCCTGACCTCAGCTCATCTACCCTTTATCATGAGCTGAGGTCATGTCCCTACCTCAGCTCATCTACCCTATGCTGTCTCTGGGCCTGTCACATACTCTACACTGTGACCTGACCTCAGCTTATCTACCCTATTGCCCTGTCTTGGCCTCAACTTACCTATCCTACTCTGTGCTCTGAACTCTGCTTACCTAACCTACACCATTCCCTGACCTTTGCTCATCTACCCTACACTGTGCCCTGAACTTAGCTAATTTGCCCTACACAGTGACCTGACCTTTGCTCATCTACCCTACACTGTGCCCTGAACTTAGCTAATTTGCCCTACACAGTGCCCTGACCTTTGCTCATCTACCCTACACTGTGCCTTGACCTTAGCTCATTTACCCTACACTGTGCCCTGACCTTAGCTCATTTACCCTACACCGTGCCCTGACCTCAGCTCATCTACCCTACACCGTGCCCTGAACTCAGCTCATCTACCCTACACTGTGTACTGACCTTTGCTCATTTACCCTACACTGTGCCCTGACCTTTGCTCATCTACCCTACACTGTGCCCTGACCTTTGCTCATCTACCCTACACTGTGCCCTGACCTTTGCTCATTTAACCTACACTGTGCCCTGACCTAAGCTCATCTACTCTACACCGTGCCCTGACCTCAGCTCATCTACCCTACACTGTGCCCTGACCTTTGCTCATTTACCCTACACTGTGCCCTGACCTCAGCTCATCTACCCTACACCATGCCCTGACCTCAACTCATCTACCCTACACCGTGCCCTGACCTCAACTCATCTACCCTACACCGTGCCCTGACCTCAACTCATCTACCCTACACTGTGCCCTGACCTCAGCTCATCTACCCTACACTGTGCCCTGACCTTTGCTCATCTACCCTACACTGTGCCCTGACCTTTGCTCATTTACCCTACACTGTGCCCTGACCTTTGCTCATCTACCCTACACTGTGCCCTGACCTTAGCTCATTTACCCTACACTGTGCCCTGCCCATAGCTCATTTACCCTACACTGTACCCTGACCTTAGCT
Organism: Bombina bombina; assembly: GCF_027579735.1. Classification (NCBI taxonomy): domain Eukaryota; kingdom Metazoa; phylum Chordata; class Amphibia; order Anura; family Bombinatoridae; genus Bombina; species Bombina bombina. Next base: position 22,063,715 of record NC_069507.1, on the reverse strand, counting down.
CATTTACCCTATACTGTACCCTGACCTTAGCTCATTTACCCTACACTGTGCCCTGACCTTTGCTCATTTACCCTACACTGTGCCCTGACCTCAGCTCATCTACCCTACACCGTGTCCTGACCTCAGCTCATCTACCCTACACTGTGCCCTGACCTCAGCTAATCTACCCTACACTGTGCCCTGACCTTTGCTCATCTACCCTACACTGTGCCCTAACCTTTGCTCATTTACCCTATACTGTGCCCTGACCTTTGCTCATCTACCCTACACTGTGCCCTGACCTTTGCTCATTTACCCTAGACTGTGCCCTGAACTTTGCTCATCTACCCTACACTGTGCCCTGACCTCAGCTCATTTACCCTACACTGAACCCTGACCTGAGTTCATTTACCCTACACTGTACCCTGACCTTAGCTCATTTACCCTACACCGTGCCCTGACCTTAGCTCATTTACCCTACACTGTGCCCTGACCTTAGCTCATTTACCCTACACTGTGCCCTGACCTTAGCTCATTTACCCTACACTGTGCCCTGACCTTAGCTCATTTACCCTACACTGTGCCCTGACCTTAGTTCATTTACCCTACACTGTGCCCTGACCTTAGCTCCTTTACCCTACATTGTGCCCTGACCTTAGCTCATTTACCCTACAATGTGCCCTGACCTTAGCTCATTTACCCTACACTGTGCCCTGACCTTAGCTCATTTACCCTACATTGTGCCCTGACCTTAGCTCATTTACCCTACACTGTGCCCTGACCTTAGCTCATTTACCCTACACTGTACCCTGACCTTAGCTCATTTACCCTACATTGTGCCCGGACCTTAGCTCATTTACCCTACACTGTGCCCTGACCTTAGCTCATTTACCCTACACTGTGCCCGGACCTTAGCTCATTTACCCTACACTGTGCCCTGACCTTAGCTCATTTACCCTACACTGTGCCCTGACCTTAGTTCATTTACCCTACACTGTGCCCTGACCTTAGCTCCTTTACCCTACATTGTGCCCTGACCTTAGCTCATTTACCCTACATTGTGCCCTGACCTTAGCTCATTTACCCTACACTGTGCCCTGACCTTAGCTCATTTACCCTACATTGTGCCCTGACCTTAGCTCATTTACCCTACACTGTGCCCTGACCTTAGCTCATTTACCCTACACTGTACCCTGACCTTAGCTCATTTACCCTACACCGTGCCCTGACCTCAGCTCATCTACCCTAACCTGTGTCCTGACCTTTGCTCATTTACCCTACACTGTGCCCTGACCTTTGCTCATCTACCCTACACTGTGCACTGACCTTTGCTCATCTACCCTACACTGTGCCCTGACCTTTGCTCATCTACCCTACATTGTGCCTTGACCTTTGCTCATTTACCCTACACTGTGCCCTGACCTCAGCTAATCTACCCTACACCGTGCCCTGACCTCAGCTCATCTACCCTATACTGTGCCCTGATCTTTGCTCATCTACCCTACACTGTGCCCTGACCTTTACTCATCTACCCTATACTGTGCCCTGATCTTTGCTCATCTACCCTACACTGTGCCCTAAACTTAGCTAATTTGCCCTACACAGTGACCTGACCTTTGCTCATTTACCCTACACTGTGCCCTGACCTTAGCTCATTTACCCTACACAGTGACCTGACCTCAGCTCATCTACCCTACACTGTGCCCTGACCTCAGCTCATCTACCCTACACAGTGCCCTGACCTCAGCTCATCTACGCTACACCGTGCCCTGACCTCAGATCATCTACCCTACACAGTGCCCTGACCTCAGCTCATCTACCCTACACAGTGCCCTGACCTCAGCTGATCCACCCTACACAGTGCCCTGACCTCAGCTCATCTACGCTACACACCGTGCCCTGACCTCAGATCATCTACCCTACACAGTGCCCTGACCTCAGCTCATCTACCCTACACAGTGCCCTGACCTCAGCTGATCTACCATACACAGTGCCCTGACCTGAGCTGATCTACCATACACAGTGCCCTGACCTCAGCTGATCTACCCTACACTGTCACCTGATCTCAGCTCATCTACCCTATACCATGCTCTGACTTCAGGTCAACTACCTTATGCTGTGCCCTGACCTCAGCTTATCTAACCTATGCTGTGCCCTGATCTCAGCTCATCTACCATATGCTGTGCCCTGACCTCAGCTCATCTACCCTACATAGTGCCCTGACTACAGCTCATCTACCCTACATCATGCCCTGACCTCAGCTCATCTACCCTTTATCATGAGCTGAGGTCATGTCCCTACCTCAGCTCATCTACCCTATGCTGTCTCTGGGCCTGTCACATACTCTACACTGTGACCTGACCTCAGCTTATCTACCCTATTGCCCTGTCTTGGCCTCAACTTACCTATCCTACTCTGTGCTCTGAACTCTGCTTACCTAACCTACACCATTCCCTGACCTTTGCTCATCTACCCTACACTGTGCCCTGAACTTAGCTAATTTGCCCTACACAGTGACCTGACCTTTGCTCATCTACCCTACACTGTGCCCTGAACTTAGCTAATTTGCCCTACACAGTGCCCTGACCTTAGCTCATCTACCCTACACTGTGCCTTGACCTTAGCTCATTTACCCTACACTGTGCCCTGACCTTAGCTCATTTACCCTACACCGTGCCCTGACCTCAGCTCATCTACCCTACACCGTGCCCTGAACTCAGCTCATCTACCCTACACTGTGTACTGACCTTTGCTCATTTACCCTACACTGTGCCCTGACCTTTGCTCATCTACCCTACACTGTGCCCTGACCTTTGCTCATCTACCCTACACTGTGCCCTGACCTTTGCTCATTTAACCTACACTGTGCCCTGACCTAAGCTCATCTACTCTACACCGTGCCCTGACCTCAGCTCATCTACCCTACACTGTGCCCTGACCTTTGCTCATTTACCCTACACTGTGCCCTGACCTCAGCTCATCTACCCTACACCATGCCCTGACCTCAACTCATCTACCCTACACCGTGCCCTGACCTCAACTCATCTACCCTACACCGTGCCCTGACCTCAACTCATCTACCCTACACTGTGCCCTGACCTCAGCTCATCTACCCTACACTGTGCCCTGACCTTTGCTCATCTACCCTACACTGTGCCCTGACCTTTGCTCATTTACCCTACACTGTGCCCTGACCTTTGCTCATCTACCCTACACTGTGCCCTGACCTTAGCTCATTTACCCTACACTGTGCCCTGCCCATAGCTCATTTACCCTACACTGTACCCTGACCTTAGCTCATTTACCCTATACTGTACCCTGACCTTAGCTCATTTACCCTACACTGTGCCCTGACCTTTGCTCATTTACCCTACACTGTGCCCTGACCTCAGCTCATCTACCCTACACCGTGCCCTGACCTCAGCTCATCTACCCTACACTGTGCCCTGACCTCAGCTAATCTACCCTACACTGTGCCCTGACCTTTGCTCATCTACCCTACACTGTGCCCTAACCTTTGCTCATTTACCCTACACTGTGCCCTGACCTTTGCTCATCTACCCTACACTGTGCCCTGACCTTTGCTCATTTACCCTAGACTGTGCCCTGAACTTTGCTCATCTACCCTACACTGTGCCCTGACCTCAGCTCATTTACCCTACACTGAACCCTGACCTGAGTTCATTTACCCTACACTGTACCCTGACCTTAGCTCATTTACCCTACACCGTGCCCTGACCTTAGCTCATTTACCCTACACTGTGCCCTGACCTTAGCTCATTTACCCTACACTGTGCCCGGACCTTAGCTCATTTACCCTACACTGTGCCCTGACCTTAGCTCATTTACCCTACACTGTGCCCTGACCTTAGTTCATTTACCCTACACTGTGCCCTGACCTTAGCTCCTTTACCCTACATTGTGCCCTGACCTTAGCTCATTTACCCTACATTGTGCCCTGACCTTAGCTCATTTACCCTACACTGTGCCCTGACCTTAGCTCATTTACCCTACATTGTGCCCTGACCTTAGCTCATTTACCCTACACTGTGCCCTGACCTTAGCTCATTTACCCTACACTGTACCCTGACCTTAGCTCATTTACCCTACATTGTGCCCGGACCTTAGCTCATTTACCCTACAATGTGCCCTGACCTTAGCTCATTTACCCTACACTGTACCTTGACCTCAGCTCATTTACCCTACATTGTGCCCAGACCTTAGCTCATTTACCAGGCTACACTGTGCCCTGACCTTAGCTCATTTACCCTACATTGTGCCCGGACCTTTGCTCATCTCCTATACACAAGAACCTTACCTTTGCTCATCTACCCTACACAGTGTTCTAACCACTGCTCACCCACTTTCCACTGTCCTCTAACTTAGCTCACCTTCCAATGTTGTGCCCTGACCTCAGCATAACGACCTAACTTTGTACCATGACCTAAGCTCACCTACCCTACACCGTACAATTAACTCAGCCCATTTACCATGCACTCTAATCTCAGCTAGAAGCAAAGCCTTAGGCTTAATTTACCATTTAGCTGATAAGTAGTACGATAACACTGTTATCATGCATTATGTATATATTATTACACTGGACTTACAATAGTGTTATCACACATCATGTATATATTATTACACTGGACTTACAATAGTGTTATCACACATCATGTATATATTATTACACTGGACTTACAATAGTGTTATCACACATCATGTGTATATTATTACATCAGACATCATGTGTATATTATTATATGTGATATACAATAGTGTTATCAGACATCATGTGTATATTATTATATCTGACATACAATAGTGTTATCACACATTATGTGTATATTATTATATGTGACATACAATAGTGTTATCACACATCATGTGTATATTATTACATCTGACATACAATAGTGTTATCAGACATCATGTGTATATTATTATATCTGATATAGATTAGTGTTATCAGACATCATGTATATATTATTACATCAGACATCATGTGTATATTATTATATGTGATATACAATAGTGTTATCAGACATCATGTGTATATTATTATATCTGACATACAATAGTGTTATCACACATTATGTGTATATTATTATATGTGACATACAATAGTGTTATCACACATCATGTGTATATTATTATATGTGACATGCAATAGTGTTATCACACATCATGTATATATTATAATATGTGACATACAATAGTGTTATCAGACATCATGTATATATTATTACATCAGACATCATGTGTATATTATTATATGTGATATACAATAGTGTTATCAGACATCATGTGTATATTATTATATCTGACATACAATAGTGTTATCACACATTATGTGTATATTATTATATGTGACATACAATAGTGTTATCACACATCATGTGTATATTATTACATCTGACATACAATAGTGTTATCAGACATCATGTGTATATTATTATATCTGATATAGATTAGTGTTATCAGACATCATGTATATATTATTACATCAGACATCATGTGTATATTATTATATGTGATATACAATAGTGTTATCAGACATCATGTGTATATTATTATATCTGACATACAATAGTGTTATCACACATTATGTGTATATTATTATATGTGACATACAATAGTGTTATCACACATCATGTGTATATTATTATATGTGACATACAAAAGTGTTATCACACATCATGTGTATATTATTATATGTGACATGCAATAGTGTTATCACACATCATGTATATATTATATGTGACATACAATGGTGTTATCACACATCATGTATAAATTATTATATGTGACATACAATGGTGTAATCACACATCATGTATATATTATTATATCTGACATACAATAGTGTTATCACACATCATGTATATATTATTATATCTGACATACAATAGTGTTATCACACATCATGTATATTTTATTATATCTGACATACAATAGTGTTATCACACATCATGTGTATATATTATTATATCTGACATACAATAGTGTTATTACATATAATGTATATATTACATCTGGCATACAATAGTGTTATCACACATCATGTATATATTATTATATGTGACATACAATAGTGTTATCACACATCATGTGTATATTATTATATGTGATATACAATAGTGTTATCACACATCATGTATATATTATTATATGTGATATACAATAGTGTTATCACACATCATGTATATATTATTATATGTGACATACAATAGTGTTATCACACATCATGTATATATTATTATATGTGACATACAATAGTGTTATCACACATCATGTATATATTATTATATGTGATATACAATAGTGTTATCACACATCATGTATATATTATTATATGTGACATACAATAGTGTTATCACACATCATGTGTATATTATTATATGTGACATACATACAATAGTGTTATCACACATCATGTATATTTTATTAAATGTGATATACAATAGTGTTATCACACATCATGTATATATTATTAAATGTGACATACAATAGTGTTATCACACATCATGTGTATATTATTATATGTGACATACAATAGTGTTATCACACATCATGTGTATATTATTATATGTGACATACATACAATAGTGTTATCACACATCATGTGTATATTATTATATGTGACATACATACAATAGTGACTGTTATCACACATCATGTATATATTATTATATGTGACATACAATAGTGTTATCACACATTATGTGTATATTATTATATGTGACATACAATAGTGTTATCACACATCATGTGTATATTATTATATGTTATGCTGTTTATATAAATGCCTTGGAGTTACTCATATTATGAACAATTTACCATATTGACTTATACGTCACCTACAGGAATGACGCTAATACTTTTGTCCCCTCCCGGCTCCCATAGCTTGACTGTAGTTGCTGTACAGTCTGCGCGTGCGCAGAGCGATTCGGTCAAGATCCAACATGGCGGCCTTTAGCGCTCGCTGGATGACAGCTCTGACCCGTAGAGCTGCTGTAGGCGCTGTGACCGGTTGCAACAGTGCCGGGGCGGGGTCGCTACTGCTGAGGACGGGAGTTAGGGCAGGTGCGAGCTGGGACCCTATATTGGAGAGCGGGGGTGCATGGTAACCTTCACTTGAGGTGTGAGGGTCATCCAGACATCGGCAGTAGTTCTAGAGCTGTAATGGTGACTGGTAGCTCAGCAGACTAGACCTGTGTTAGCTGCAGGATTTTACAAATTGTCTCCCTAAACAGGAATGTATTGGGATTTAACCTCTTGTCTTCCGTGGGGTTAATGGTCTTGTCATCTGGTTACACTAAGCTCCCTGTCCGAGTGAAAGAAGCTTTAAATGGAGGATATTACATGTGAAATGTGCATGGGAGCATGTCAGTATGAAGTGGAAACATATTTGTAATTCCCTTTCATTAGCAAAAACACCTCTAGTAAAAGTGCACATATGCTATGCACATATGCTGTGATTGTCTCGTGCACCTGCATTTAAACACCATAGCTTCTCAGATAATTATATGTAGCATATATAACGCATATTACCTTTTTACTAAGGCAGTGCAAACTCTAGTCACACGTAGCATATGTACGTAGAAGCAATTTAGCTAATAAGTATATTGCAAATAATGCTTCTATTTCAAATTGAAATGCACTCATGTATATATCATTTGTTACCTTTCTATCCATGTAACCCATTGGCTGTCTAGTAATATGCTACAGTCCCCTGTGGCAAGCAGAGGTGAAATCATTAGGTTTTGTCCCTTTATTGTTCACTCATGACATAATTACTGGTATTTTGTTTAATCTCTTGACTGTCCCCCTGCAACTGAATATTATATGACCAGGGAAAACATTTTGAATTCTAAAATAAGATGCACCCATTAGTGGTTTGCAGCCTGGTGGGACAGATAGATGGGTACAATCTTAATTTAGTTATCCACACATTGCAAGAATGGTTACAGGATAGAAAAATAACTGTGTACCCAAGCGTGATTGTGATGACATATTACTTTATGTTTTGTAAGACCTGACTTTTATTTTTCTATATTGTTGTTTACTCCTAATTAAGGATATTACTTTTAAAATTTTAGAATGAGTAGATTGTACGCCCTCACTTGGGTCGCCCTTTGGTTTTTAAATGAAAGCATTATACTGGTAGGTTGGATGTTGGTTCAATTGCATTCAATATACAGTAGTACTATATTTATTTATTTTGTTTGTTGTTTAGCGTCTGGTCCTTCAAAGACTGACCTACCTGGACCATACCCAAAGACTCCAGAGGAATATGCAGCAGCTGCCAAGAAATACAATATGAGGGTAGAAGACTATGAACCTTACCCAGATGATGGAATGGGGTGAGAATTGTTTTTACTTCATTAACATGGGATGCACCTTAAAGGGACAGTCAAGTTCTAAATAAACTTTCATGATTTTGATGAGCATGTCATTTTAAACAACTTTCCAATTTACTTTTATCACCAATTTTGCTTTGTTCTCTTGGTATTCTTAGTTGAAACTAGACCTAGGAGAATCCTATGCTAATTTTTTAGACCTTGAAGGCCGCCTCTAATCTAAATACATTTTGACAGTTTTTCACCACTAGAGGGTGTTAGTTCATGTGTGTCATTTAAATAACATTGAGCTCATGCACGTGAAGTTACCTAGGAGTCAGCATTGATTTGCTAAAATGCAAGTCTGTCAAAGGAACTGAAATAAGGGGGCAGTCTGCAGAGGCATAGATACAATGCAATAACAGAGGTAAACCATGTATTATTATAACTGTGTTGGTTATGCAAAACTAAAGAATAGGTAATTAAAGGGATTATCTTTTTAAACAACAATAATTCTGGTGTTGACTGTCCCTTTAAATGACCAGTGATAATGAGTATATGCTAAAGGAAAACATTTACTACCTGTTGCCAAACTGAGTGTGCACCCAGTCCCTAGTGGAGGTAATGCTAAATGTTTAAATGACCCCTAAACACAGTAGAATAGCATAATTAGTAAATGCATAATAAAAATACAATGCAAAATCACTTAGTTTGAATTTCAAATGAGTAGTAGATTTCTTCCTGACAAATTACAAAACACAGCGCCATGCTGGATTTCCCACACAGCTATTGGCTAAGAGGTGGAAACGTGACTTCTCAGCTAAATAGAGTTCTGCCGTGGGCTGCCTTAAGCAGCTCAGTGCAGCGAACACTGCTAACAAATAAAGGGGCTTTCAGAATGAAGTATTTTATACTCCATGAATGAAAGTCCCCTTTATTTGTTACACTGGTAAATCCTAGCGTTTCACAAACTCTTGGATTTACCATCACTTTAATCATGCTCAGTATGTGCTGGTGCCTCGGAAATTGTACATATAAAAAGAGAACATTATAGAATAGCTAAATACTTTAAAAATGTCTGCACTAAACTTAAGCTGGTTGATATATGGAGGTTAAAATATCCAGATTCCAGAGTTTATACATGTGAATCGCAAGTCCATAAGACTTTTTCGAGAATCGATATGCTTTTAGTGTCAAAATCTTTGTCTATTATGAAATTGGAAGCGGTTATTGATGACATTGTGATATAGGACCATGCTATAGTATGAGTCGCTTTTCTAGCTGTACCCTCCAGTAAAGATAAAAATGCCTCTTCCCCCCCCCCCCCCCCACCTGGTTAAGACAAAAATGGAAGGATTTTGTTACGTATAATATCTCTTATTTTATAATAGAATTCCCAAAGACACCTCTAAACTGGCAATTGATCTTCAACTCTTCTTCCTGAGATCTCTGCTTTAAAAAAATATCCCTTTCCCTTTTTGCCTTACAGTATTTATCCCAACTATGAATAGTTTTATTATTGTAATATGCTGTATATGCATTCCTAACTTGCCCAGCTAGCTGGGAATCTGTACTCGCACATTTCTTCCTCGAACTATAAAGATACACCTTAATTTCACCTCGCATAAAAGCCTTTGAGGCTTCCCAAAAAGTCTCTATTTTTTTATTCAGATCCGTGGAGAGCACTTGTTTATTGGTGGGTGAATTTATCCACCAATCGATAAGAACAACCCAGTTTGTTCACCTAAATTGGACCGGCATCTAAACTTACATTCTTGCATTTCAAATAAAATACCAAGAAGAGAATGAAGACAATTTTATAATAGGAGTAAATTAGAAAGTTGCTTAAAATTGCATGCTCTATCTGAATCACAAAAGAAAAAAAAATTGGGTTCAGTGTTCCTTTAAGTGGATAATAAGAGAGATACGGATACCGAGGATATTAGCAAAGCTTTTTTTCTGTTCTATGAGAAGTTGTACTCTGAACAAGTTGTTGGTATGGATAAGCTAGTCATTTTTTGGTCTAAGATAAAAGTACCCAGGATCTCGGAAGAATCAGCCGATTACAGCAGAGGAAATCCTGGAAGCTATTGAATCAGCTAGTAGAAATAAGGCGCCGGGTCCAGATTTCCTCCCGATAAAATACTTTAAAGTTTTACAGGATGAAATTAAAGACACATTAGGAAATCTATTTAATTATTATTACTGTTCTAATAACGCGATATCTAGTTATTTTTAGGCAGCTCGTATATCACTAATATTAAGGAAAGGTATGGACCAGGAGGAGCTAGCGGCATATATTATTGCTTCTAGATTATCAACCTTTCTAGAGAAAATTATACATTCGTATCAGACGGGATTCATGAAAGCAAGAAATTCTTTAAAAAATATCCAAAAAGTTACTTTCTTTTTGGATTTTGTATGGAATCTGGATCTGGATAATCCGGAATATAAACGGTATAGAGATGCGGCTATTTTAACTGTAGACGTTGAAAAAGTGTTTTGATGCGATTAATTGGGAATATCTATGTATCGCAATAGATAAATTTGGATTTAAGTAATTTTTCGGAATTTGTACAGAAACTTTACAAAAACCCTATATCATTTTATTAATGAGACCCTATCACCTAAAATATCTCTTAAGAGAGACACTAGGGTTGTCCTCTTTCCCCACTGCTTTTTAAAATGGCATTGGAACCATTTGCTATATGGTTAAGGGATAGTCTAACAGGAATTCCTATGGGTACTCATAGTTTAACAATTCTGCTCTACGCGGGTGATCTTCTTGTATTCATGGATAATGTACAACCAATACCGATAATTCTACGTTTATTCCATTTTCAGGGTATAAAATAAATTTTGATAAAAGCAAACTGTTATGGTTTAGTAAAGCGGTGCTCAATTATAAGGATCACCCTTTTAAAGTAGTAGATTTGTTCCGATATTTAGGTATAGTTCTTCCTAGAAACCCGGAAAAGTGGTACGTACAAGTTAAACCTTTTCCCTCTTTTACATAAAATTAAAATGGATCTGGAAATGTGGTCATCTTTTCCAATTTCTATCTCAGCACAAGTTAATTTTATAAAATCGATTACTTTCCCTGGATACTGTATTTACTGCAGAATTTACCATTGTTTTTAACTAATAGAGATGTTTGTGATTTACATCATTGGCAGTCCAAATTTATTTGGGGTAATAAGGTGTTTGTTTGTTTTTCTTTTTTTTTGTATTGTTTTGTGTGTTAGTTAAGATTAAAATGCTCCAACAGTGTATGATTTCCTATTAGCAGACTGGAGAATTATATGATGTTTTATTGTGCTTTAATCACAGTCAAATGAGAGTTCATTTTACATGTTTGGGTTGTCGGTTATTAATTTTTATTTATTCTCACGATTCTGATATAGATATGTTATTTTTATTTTTTTTGGCATCCTGCGAGATGCAAGTGAAAATCTTGCTGGTATATTTGTTTTCTTTTTTCTGTTTTTTTTCTGTCTCTCTTTTTGTTATTACTCTGTTAGATTACAAATAAAAGATAAAAAAAAAATGTTCCATCTAAATAATGACATTTTAATTTTGATGCGAGTGTCCCTTTTTAAAGGGACACTCACGTCAAAAATTTAACTTTCATGATTCAATTTTAAACAACTTTCAAATTTACTTCCATTAGCAAAATGTGCACAGTCTTTTGATATTTACACTTTTTTTTATTTACCAGCTCCTACTGAGCATGTGCAAGAATTCAGAGTATATGCATTTGTGATAGGCTGATGGCTGTCACATGATACGTGTATGCATTTGTGATTGGCTGATGGCTGTCACATGATACAGGAGGAGTGAAAATAGACATAACTTTATCATTTGTGAGAAAAATATCTACTAATTAGAAGGTCAGACTAAGTGCTATTGCATTGTCTTATCACATATTTGTTGGTTATGCAAATCTACTGTGTTTACTGGTTCTGTAAAGTGATGGTAAATCCTAGCGTTTGTGAAACGCTAGGATTTTCAAAAGCAACAAATAAAGAGGACTTACAGTCGTGAAGTATAAAATACTTCATGCTGTAAGTTCTTTTATCTTTAACAGAGAGAGAAATTGTCCAATGGCACTGCAAGTAAATTACGGAACCTCTATCCCCAGGTAATAATAATGTTTAAACAAGTTAAAGTCTGCATACAAAGTATCTTTTTTGGGAGTTGTGGGTGCTGTGTGTATATTTCAAAGTTATAGAAAAAATCTGAAGATAGGTAAGGAAACCTTATCTTCAAGAAGAAACACATATAGCACTCTCAGTTTTGTAGACAACATACAGCCGAATCAGCTGATTGTAATGAACAGCTTATTTATATAAACTCATGGGCTTGCAAATAAATTCAAATTTAACTTATTGAGTTTGTACATTAAAAACACACTTAGATACCTAATACAGTGTATAAAAGTAATTTGAGGCGTGTAAAGGTAAACCTTAAACCACTAATTGTGTCAAACGTAATGTGGTTATGTCTAGCATATAGTTAAAACTATTTATGTACAACGTTCTAATGGAACCCCTATTCTGGTTGTCAAGCCTGCTTAATTTATCTCATGATTGAGAGCTTTTTTAATGTTGAATTAGATATGTGGTTATATACCAGTATTTTGCTCACATAAGAAGTTCTATGGTATATAGGCTGACCAATAAAGTGTGAAGTCAACAATGTGTTAATACAGGGGTTAACAAAAATGATCCTGAAAAGGATAACCGCAATAATATGAAGATACTGGGTCCAAGTATTGCTAGGTAAATCCGTTAAGTTAATCAACAAAGTGGCGGTAACAATATTTGTCTATGACCTTAATGTATGAAATTACTACTTGTGCCTTTATGTAAAAAATGACTTACTGGTACATTGTGAGTGCACATAGTTGCTGTTAGTGGTAACAATTTGACTTACTCGTTATCACTTGCTGTATTGTGATTACACAAATCAGTAAATCTATAAGTATTGGATCATTAACTTATTAACGCTAGTACAACCTAAAGTGGTTTAATATAATTTGTAGTTAGTACAAATTTCAATCTTACAATACACCGGCTCAAATATGCTAATACGTTATGTAAGCAAAGTGGAAAAAGTATAGCACTCCGTCTAAGAAGCGGTGAATTACACTACAGTAACTAAAGGTTGCCTAAGGCAAGCTAAGAACACAGGAGCTCCTAGGACTCCTCACCAGTTCCCTAACATGTTTTGCCATAACCGGCTTTTTCAAAGGGTCTCTCAAAAAAGCTCTCAATCATGAGATAAATTAAGCAGGCTTGACAACCAGAATAGTGGTTCCATTAGAATGTTGTACATAAATAGTTTATGCTATGCTAGCCATAACCACATTACGTTTGATACAATTAGTGGTTTAAGGTTTACCTTTACACACCTCAAATTACTTTTATACACTATATTAGGTACCTAAGTGTGTTTTTAATGTAATCTCCTCCTAGTTTATTTACAAACTCAATAAGTTACATTGTAATTTATTTCCGAGCCCATGAGTTTATATAAATAAGCTGTTCATTACATTTGGCTGATTCAGCTGTATGTGCTTCTTCTTGAAGGTTTCCTTACCTATCTTCATATTTTTTTCTATAAGTGCCTTTATTTGTCTGCAGCGTTCACCGTGCTGAGCTCCTCAGGCAGCCCACGGCAGAACGCTATTTTATCACTGAGGTGATTTTAGCCAATAGCGTGCCAGCTATCCGGCATAATGCCAGGTGGCTTTCACGGCTATTGGCTAAGAGGTGTAAACATCACCTCATTGAAAAATAGCGCTCTGCTGCAGGCGGCCTGAGTTGCTCAGCGCGGCTAACCCTGCAGACAAGGAACTTTCACCATGAAGTATTTTATACATTGGTAAATCCTAGTGTTTCAGAAATGCTAGGATTTACTATCACTTAAGTTTCAGACAGAATATATGGGTGATATGTCATGTGATTTTTGCTATGGATATTTCCTTACAATATAGAGAATTTTCCACCCAAGCATAATATAGATCCTTCAATAACTCTAACTGGTTTCTCTGTGTTACTTTGCCAGGTTTGGTGATTATCCAAAGCTCCCTGACAAGTCCCAGCAAGAACGGGATCCTTGGTACTCATGGGATCATTCAGACTTGAGGAGGAATTGGGGAGAACCAGTGAGTGCTGAGACAGTAATTTTTCCTATTGAACTGAGTAACGGAAATTGCACTAAGAAAATCATTTGGATTTTTTGTAATATGAGTTATAAATGTAATAAATTTTGTCAAATCAAACACTGCTAGTCACCAGCGGTGTGTCTACGTGAGCCGTCTGCAAATCTTACCCCTCCAAATAGTTTTAGCAGGCCAGGGAGACGTGGGGTTTCATGCACCCCAACTAGACAACCAGCGATCATGGAAATGAATAAATAAAAATATCCTATTCATAAATATTAATTTAATTGTCCTACAGACTATTGCTCCGAGGGTCACTTAATTATCACTCTGGTTCTGTACCTCATATGCAGATGTAGGCCATATTACCCTTTTTATATTGAAATACATTATCTTTATTAAGGCTTGACATCCCTAAAGCTGTGTAGCCATTGCTCCTACAATTTTTAGTTTTGGCTCTTAAAGGGACAGTCTAGTCAAAATTAAACTTTCATGATTCAGATAGGGCATACGATTTTATACAACTTTCCAATGTACTGTTATCAAATTTGTTTTGTTCTTTTGATATTCTTTGTTAAAACCTAAACCTTGGTAGGCTTAAAAGCTAAATTCTTTAACTTCTGACTTTCTAATATCTGGGTGGCTCTAAAAGTTATTTTCACTAAATCTATATAAATATTTTTATCAGATGCATTGGGACTTTGACATGTTTATCAGAAATCGAGTTGACACATCCCCCAGCCCTGTGCCCTGGAACATCATGTGTACCTACCTCTTTGGATTTATTGGCTTCATGCTTTTCATGTTCTGGGTTGGAGAAAAGTATCCTATATACCCTCCTGTGGTAAGTAGCCATGTCTCCTCCTGTAGCTGCTAGTGTGGAACTGTACATTTTCTTTTTGTTCATTTGTGTTTTTCATTCTTACGGCTCTTTATATTTGATTATTATGCGTTTAATTAATTTGTTATTCAGAATTAAAGTGATGGTAAAGTTTCTAATTTGTATAAACAGATCTGGAATGTTATATTCTAATACCCCACTAATACCCCACATTCCGGCTGCCCACTTAAAAAGTAATTTAATTTTTTTGCGAGCTAACAGTATGAACCCTTCTCCAATCAGCACTCTAGCCATATGGCACTCCATATTATTATTTTTTTGTGCGGTTAGAGCACTGAATTGGGGAACAGTTCAAACTGTTAGTTAAAAAAAACAAAAACTTTTGAAATGGGTAGCCGGAGTGCAGGATATACAAATTTCATTGCTATATTCAAAATTTAGTTATAGCGCATCTTCATTCGAATTAATGAATTTAAGTCCATCTAAAATATAGTTTTCATTCTGGATCTGATTATACAAATTGGAAACGTTACCATCACTTTTAATGTTCTTAGATGATCCACATAATCGTATATTCTATGATTTTGTGCTTCATGAAATCAGCCTACGTGGTTACCCATTTCTCACAACGCACACAGTTTCCAGAGCTGATATTGTAAAAATGAGATGATGGTTTTTGCCTTGGCTGGTACTGGCTACATTCAGTAATGACCTCAACTTGAGGGCAGCACCAGGCCTAGTTACCAATCACAGTCAGTGCTTTAAACTTTGTTAAATACTTGATAAGACAAATGTGAAACACTTGCAAAACAATGGCCCATTTTTAGCGTTTGCAAAACCGGAGCACAGTGTGTCAGAATGACACAATTATACAAAGGTTTTTAAACTAATCTTCTGTGTGCAGTAAGCTTTACATAGCTGGGGTTTTATTTATGAATTGGGAATGACTTTTTAGTGACTTTAATTTGTAACATAATGTATTTTTGTTCCAGGCTCCTAAACAGTATCCTTACAATAACCTGTACCTTGAGCGAGGAGGGGACCCTGCTAAAGAGCCTGAAGACGTAAAGAATTATGAGGTCTAATGTTTGTTTTTTCATGATTTTGCCAGGGATGGTTACTGTACAGATGTTAACAATAAAGAGTGGACTTAAACCTATTAAAAAAAACAAAAAACCATATAGTCTCTGTCTCTTGTTACTGCTCAGACATTTGTTTAATTGTATGTTTGCTGGGGGGGGGGGGTTATACTGTAGAACAACACAAACTTTATTTGAATCTAAAACCAACACGGGGACATCTCTCTAATTTCAGGTAATAGAAATACATTAGCCTGTCCTGCAAGATAGTAAAGTGCATGTGTTACATTGTATACAATAATAGACCTCTTCCTAGGCTTGATATTAAACACCTTGCGATTGTAATAATGGTGTTTAATTATATGTATTAAAAAAAATATAGAATATATTTACAAAACACCTATTTTGTTTCTTGTTCAATGTTGCAAATTCAGGTGCTATGGCTCAGTTCTGCTCTGCTCAAAGCCCCTTCAGGACTTGGGATCACCAGTTTTTTTATGGGCAGGTGTTTTGTATAGAAATTATGGTTTATTCCTATTTATTTTTTCAAAATCCCTCAATGTGGGTTAAAACACTGTTATTGTTCACATTTGTTACTTTAATACTCTATGATGGTGTAAACTATAATGGTGTAAAAAAAAAAGACGGTAACAAGTCCTGATTGGCTTCTCTAAATTATGCAAGTGGTGTGGGGAGTTTTGCCTTTAAAGGGACAGTCGAGTCCAAAAAAACTCATGATTTAAATATGACTTAATTTTAAACCACTTTCCAATTTACTTTTATCAACAATTTTGCTAGAGGACGTTGGTTCACGTGTTTCATATAGATAACATTGAGCTCACGCACGTGAAGTTACCTAGGAGTGAGCACTGATTGGCTAAAATGCAAGTCTGTCAAAAGAACTAAGATAAGGGGCAGTTTGCAGAGGCTTAGATACAAGGTAATTACAGAGGTAAAACGTGTATTTCTATAACTGTGTTGGTTATGCAAAACTTTGGAATGGGTAATAAAGAGATTATCTATCTTTTTAAAAAAACAAACATTCTGGTGTTGACTGTCCCTTTAAAAACCATTGCTGCAAACAACGTTTTAATGTATTCACTCTTAGCTGATCTTGGTTGCTAGGCAATGCCCTCATAGGCTTACATGGTTTCTAGGCAATGCCCTCATAGGCTTACATGGTTGCTAGGCAATGCCCTCAAAGGCTCACCTGGTTGCTAGGCAACACCCTTTTATACTCACTTTGTAGCAAAAATTGTATCTTTACAGGCTTACCTGGTTGTTAGGCAGTGACCTTTCAGGCTCACCTGATTGGTAGATATGCCCATCACAGGCTCCCCTATTTGCTTAGCATTGCTTTTACATACTCAACTGGTTGCTAGGCAGTGCTCTCCACAATCAGCTGGTTCCTAGGCAGACCCCTGGCAGGCTCACCTGATTGGTAGATATGCCCATCACAGGCTCCCCTATTTGCTTAGCATTGCTTTTACATACTCAACTGGTTGCTAGGCAGTGCTCTCCACAATCAGCTGGTTCCTAGGCAGACCCCTGGCAGGCTCACCTAGTTAGTGCCATCATTTGCTCAACTTGCTAAGCAGCACCCTTACATGCTCAACTGTTTTCTAGGCAGTGCCCACAGATGTACAACTTTTTTTTAGGAAGTTTCCTAACAGGTTCTCAAGGATGTTAGACTGTGGCAGCGTATTTAGAGGTTTACCTGGATGCTTGTCAGTGCCCTCATAGGCTCAACTGGTTGCTAGGGAATAACCTTTGAGGCTAACCTGGATGCTAGGCAGTGACCTCACAGCTCACCTGATTATTAGGCAGTGTCCTCACAGCTCACTTGATTATTAGTCCGTGCCCTCACAGCTCACCTGATTATTGGGCAGTGACCTCATAGCTCCCCTAATTATTAGGAAGTGACCTTACAGCTCACCTGATTATTAGGCAGTGATCTCACAGCACACCTGATTATTAGGCATTGACCTCACAGCTCACCTGATTAATAAATACTGCCCTAACAGCTCACCTATTAGGCAGTGCCCTCACAGCTCGCCTGATTATTAGGCAGTGCCCTCACAGCTCACCTGATTATTAGATACTGCCATCACAGCACACCTGATTATTAGGCATTGACCTCACAGCTCATCTGATTATTAAACAGTGACCTCACAGCTCACCTGATTATTAGGCAGCTATCTCACAGCTCATCTGATTATTAGGCAGTGACCTCACAGCTCACCTAATTATTAGGTTTTGCCCTCACAGCACAACTGATTATTAGGCAGTGACCTCACAGCACAACTGATTATTAGGCAGTGACCTCACAGCTCATCTGATTATTAGGCAGTGACCTCACAGCTCACCTAATTATTAGGTATTGCCCTCACAGCTCACCTGATTATTAGGCAGTGACCCCACACAGCTCACCTGATTATTAGGCAGTGACCCCACACAGCTCACCTGATTATTAGGCAGTGACCCCACACAGCTCACCTGATTATTAGGCAGTGACCTCACAGCTCACCTGATTATTAGGCAGTGACCTCACAGCTCACCTGATTATTAGGCATTGCCCTCACAGCTCACCTGCTTATTAGTTAGTGAGCTTACCTGATTATTAGGTACTGCTCTCACAGCTCACCTGATTATTAGGTACTGCCCTCACAGCACACCTGATTATTAGGCAGTGCCCTCACAGCTCACCTGATTATTAGGCAGTGACCCCTCACAGCTCACCTGATTATTAGGTAGTGCCCTCACAGCTCACCTGATTATTAGACAGTGACCCCTCACAGCTCACCTGATTATTAGGCAGTGACCCCTCACAGCTCACCTGATTATTAGGCAGTGACCCCTCACAGCTCACCTGATTATTAGGCAGTGACCCCTCACAGCTCACCTGATTATTAGGCAGTGACCCCTCACAGCTCACCTGATTATTAGACAGTGACCCCTCACAGCTCACCTGATTATTAGACAGTGACCCCTCACAGCTCACCTGATTATTAGACAGTGACCCCTCACAGCTCACCTGATTATTAGACAGTGCCCTCACAGCAAACCTGATTATTATTTTTTTTTAATAATTTTTTATTGAGGTTGTGCAAATAAGACATCATAAGGGAATAATACATAAGAAAACAGAAATTGCAGTGTTACAGTAAACAATGTCAATTATGAAATCTGCAAGGTGAATTGTGAAAAATATATAGAGGATTTCTTAGTATGTTTCCTCACTGGTCATAAAGTGCAACTCTTGTACCCATTGACACTTATAAGATATGGAGGAGAAAAGTTGACATTTGGGATGGTCGCTTTTGGACCTGGTATTTTAAAACTAGCCGCAAAATTGCTCTGTATACTTGCGTTTCTGCTATCTCCCCTAGCATAACTACAGTATGTTCAGGTTGAAATGCCTCCACCGCCACCCTCCAACTCTACTTTTGAATTCTGCCATGTTCCATCTCTTCCCTCTGCAAATTTGGGAGCTGCAGTACAAGCACCCAGCTGGAGATCTATGCCGGGGCCCCACAGCATCACCCCGGTCTAGGAGTTCACACACGTTGTTAGGAGGCAAATTTGCAGTAGACTCTGTAATCGGGAGAAGGCTTACTGCAGATTTCAGGGTGGACAAACAGGCTGCATAATGGTAATCCAGGCGGCTGCTTAAATCTCGCAGTAGCACATTAGCTGACTTCATGTTATAATTTTCTATGATAAAAAAACAGAAACAGAGGCACCACATGTGTAGATCAATGAGAACCCAAATAATCCAAGTATGAACAGACACAAGGTACTCACAAGAAAGATGGACTCTGTTGTGCCAATAGGAGCGTGCTGGTATTCTGCAGCAAACCAGCTGGCTGAAACAGAGAAGTTCCCACCAGATTCAAACAGCACTGTGGTCCAATGGCACTGAATCACCAGAACATCAATCCCAATGGCCATGGCTCGCTACGGCTGAAACTGGAAGATGGATATAAGGAGAAGGGCTATGGTGCCCTTGGGTTACTGAGTAGGAGTCCATCCCAACAACCACCAGACTTATATAAAAGTTAAAATTAGATTTTTATTAAAAAGAATAAAAATACCAAGAATAAAACAAATTACAGCTGGGTGTGTGAAAAATAGATCTCCTAATAAAGTGCAGAGTATAGGAGCGACGCGTTTCTTGGGGGACACCCCGTTTCCTCAGGCTTGTATCAGCTCACCTGATTATTAGGCAGTGACCTCACAGCTCACCTGATTATTAGGCAGTGACCTCACAGCTCTTCTAATTATTAGGTACTGCCCTCACAGCACACCTGATTATTAGGCAGTGACCTCACAGCTCACCTGATTAGTTAGTGAGCTCACCTGATTATTAGGCAGTGAACTTACAGCTCACCTGATTATTAGGCAGTGACCTCACAGTTAACCTGATTATTAGGCAGTGACTTCACAGCTCACTGGATTATTAGGCAGTGACCTCACAGCTCACATGATTATTAGGCAGAGCCCTTACAGCTCACCTGATTATTAGTCAGTGCCCTCACCGCTCACCTGATTATTATGTACTGCCCTCACAGCTCACCTGATTATTATGTACTGCCAGCTCACCTGATTATTAGGCAGTGACCTCACAGCTCACCTGATTATTAGGCAGTGCCCTCACAGCTCACCTAATTATTAAGCAGTGACATCACAGCTCACCTGATTATTAGGCAGTGCCCTCACAGCTCACCTGATTATTAGGTCCTGCCCTCACAGCACAACTGATTATTAGGCAGTGACCTCACAGCACACCTGATTATTAAGCAGTGACCTCACAACTCACCTGATTATTAGGTATAGTCCTCACAGCACACCTGATTATTAGGCAGTGACCTCACAGCTCATCTGATTATTAGGCAGTGACCTCACAGCTCACCTGATTATTAGATGCTGCCCTCACAGCTCACCTAATTCTTAGGCGGTGACCTTACAGCTCACCTGATTATTATGCAGTGACTTCACAGCTCACCTGATTATTAGGCAGTGCCCTCACAGCTCACCTGATTATTGGGTAGTGACCTCACAGCACACCTGATTATTAGACAGTGACCTCACAGCTCACCTGATTATTAGGCAGTGCCCTCACCGCTCACCTGATTATTGGGCAGTGACCTCACAGCAAATCTGATTATTAGACAGTGCCCTCACAGCTCACCTGATTATTAGGTATTACCCTCACAGCACACCTGATTATGAGGCAGTGACCTCACAGCTTACCTGATTATTAGGCAGTGCCCTCACAGCTCACCTGATTATTAGGTACTGCACTCACAGCACACCTGGTTATTAGGCAGTGACTTCACAGCTCACCTGATTATCAAGTATTGCCCTCACAGCTCATCTGATTATTAGGCAGTGCACTTACAGCTCATCTGATTATTAGGCAGTGACCTCACAGCTCACCTGATTATTAGGCAGTGCCCTCACAGCTCACCTGATTATTAGGCAGTGCCCTCACAGCACACCTGATTATTAAGCAGTGACTTCACAGCTCACCTGATTATTAGGTACTGTCCTCACAGCACACCTGATAATTAGCTACTACCCTCACAGCTCACCTGATTATTAGGTACTGCGCTAATAGCACACATAATTATTAGGCAGTGATCTCACAGCACACCTGAATATTAGGTACTGCCCTCACAGCACACCTGATTATACGGTACTGCCCTTACAGCACACCTGATTTTTAGGCAGTGACCTCACAGCTCACCTAATTATTAGGCAGTACCCTCACAGCACACCTGATTATTAGGCAGTGACCTCACAGCTCACCTGATTATTAGGCAGTGACCTTACAGCTCACCTGATTATTAGGCAGTGACCTTACAGCTCACCTGATTATTAGGCAGTGACCTCACAGCACACCTGATTATTAGGCAGTGACCTCACAGCTCACCTGATTATTAGTCAGTGACCTCATAGCTCACCTAATTATCAGGCAGTGCCTTCACAGCTCCCCTAATTATTAGGCAGTGACCTTACAGCTCCCCTGATTATTAGGCAGTGACCTCACAGCTCACCTGATTATTAGGCAGAGACGTCACAGCTCACCTGATTATTAGGCAGTACCCTCACAGCTCACCTGATTATAAGGCAGTGACCTCACAGCTCACCTGATTATTAGGCAGTGACCTTACAGCTCCCCTGATTATTAGGTAGTGACCTCACAGCTCACCTGATTATTAGGCAGTGACCTTACAGCTCACCTGATTATTAGGCTGTGATCTCACAGCTTGCCTGATTATTAGGCAGTGACCTCACAGCTCACCTGAATATTAGGAAGTGATCTTACAGCTCCCCTGATTATTAGGCAGTGACCTCACAGCTCACTTGATTATTAGGCAGTGACCTCAGAACTCACCTAATTATTAGGCAGTGACCTCACAGCTCACCTGATTATTAGGAAATGACCTTACAGCTCCCCTGATTATTAGGAAGTGACCTTACAGCTCACCTGATTATTAGGCAGTGACCTCACAGCTCACCTGATTATTAGGCAGTGACCTTACAGCTCATCTGATTATTAGGCAGTGACCTCACAGCTCACATGATTATTAGGCAGTGCCCTCACAGCTCACATGATTATTAGGTAGTGACCTCACAGCTCACATGATTATTAGGCAGTGCTATCATTTTCTCAACTTGCTAAGCAGCACCCTCCGCTATTTAGATTTAAAAAATAAACATAAAATTTGTGTGAGTTTAAGTCATCATTTTTCTAACATCATTATTATTAAATCTAAAAATTACCTTTTACAATGCTCGGTTCTATCGCCGTAAATTTGATCAATTGGTGAGCAGACAGGATTCACAAGCTGTCAGCCTGTCTGCGCTTGATTGCAAATTGTGGGGCAGATATGCTCCCCATATTTATCATTGCACTAGTGAATGCAATGCCGCCCTCCTACCCTCACGCAACCAAGTGAGTAAGAGTAGGGCTTGTCAATAACCCCGTTAGAATGATTACAGGGTGATTTTCATCTGCCAACGCCAGTTTGACGGAGAGTGTTTATGAAGCAGTGATTTAAACTCAGTAGCGTCACTAAGGGGGTGCGGGCCTCACCTTGGTGACATCCTCCAGGGGGTGACACCAAAAAAAAAATTTTTTTTTTTTACATTTTATTGAAATTCAAAGAAATACAATGTTGAGATGCATAGATTATTTTATTAGAGGCTGGCATTTGTGAACATTAGTGGGACTGGGGAAGTTGTAGACACACAATTTTTTTTGCCCCTTGAGCCAGTGCTGCAATTTCAACAAATAGTTTTCCCGGCTGCTTTTACTTGTTTGTACTTTGCTCCTCCCCTGCCCAATTTCACTATGAATGTTGTGGGTGTGCCGTGGGGCTTGCAAAGTTGCGCTGCTAGCCTAAACCTGCCTGCCTATCTGTGCTCACTGCTCAGTGACATGCGGCCCAGGGCTGTGCACTGACAGACTTGGAACAGAGTCAGAGAGCAGAATTTTCATAGTTTGCGCGCCTAAACCTTTTCTTCAGTGCTCTGTTTATCTTTCATTTGATGTTCTGCTGAGCCAGGGAGCAGCTCTAGGCATGAGCTTCATAATTAATGCAGTGCAGTTTACATATTTTGTATGTGTGTGTCTGAGTTTTTGTGTGTGTGTCTCAGTGTTTTTGTGTGTGTGTTTTTGTGTGTGTGTCTGAGTGTGTTTCCGAATGTTTGTGTGTGCATCTATGTTTTTAAGTGTGTCTGAGTGTTTGTATGTGTGATTGCCTGTGTTTTTGCGTGTGTCTGCTTTCTGGGGGGGGGGGGTGACACCATGACTTACCGCACCGGGTGACACCAACCCTAGTGACGCCACGGTTTAAACTGCTGCTTCATAAATATCATCTGCAGGCTCGCTTCAATCTGAAACAATTGGAATTTTTATTTTTAACCCTAAGTGAAAGAGCTGGAAAATTACTATTTTTTTTGCAATTTGAGGGACATTTTGGCTCTATATTTTACAAATTCCACAGTACAAATGTTTCTTTCTATATGAAAGTGTAGAGGGTTCAGTGTGAGACATCTGCAGTGTAAATTTATTGGTAGACAGAACTAACCAGGTGAATAGTGACTGCACTACCTAGCAACCAAGGGAACTATGACTGCACTACCTAGCAGCCAGGTGAACGGTGACTGCACTACCTAGCAACCAGGTGAACGGTGACGGCAATACCTAGCAACTAGGTGAACTGTGAGGGCACTTCCTAGCAACCAGGTGAACTGTGACGGTACTTCCAAGCAGCCACAGGTGAACTGTGACAGCACTACCTAGCAACCAGGTGAACTGTAACAGCACTTCCTAGCAACCACAGGTGAACTGTGACGGCACTACCTAGAAACCAAGCGAAGTGTGACAACAGTACTACCTAGCAACCAGGTGAACGGTGACGGCACTACCTAGCAACCAGATGAGCTGTGACGGCACTACCTAGCAACCAGGTGAGCTGTGACGGCACTACCTTGCATTCAGGTGAACTGTGTTGGGACTACCTAGCAACCAGGTGAGCTGTGATGGCACTACTTAGCAACTAGGTGAACTGTGACGGCCTTACCTAGCAACCAGGTGAGCTGTGACGGCACTACCTAGCAACCAGGTGAACTGTGACGGCACTAACTAGCAACCAGGTGAGCTGTGGCTGCACTACCTCGCATTCAGGTGAACTTTGTTGGGACTACCTAGCAACCAGGTGAGCTGTGATGGCACTACCTAGCAACTAGGTGAACTGAGACGACACTACCTAGCAACCAGGTGAGCTGTGATGGCACTATCTAGCAACCAGGTGAACTGTGATGGCGGAACTACCTAGCAACCAGGTGAACTTTGACAGAACTTCCTAGCAACCAGGTGAGCTGTGACGGCACTTCCTAGCAACCACAGGTGAACTGTGATGGCACTTCCTAGCAACCAGGTGAACTGTTACGGCACTACCTAGCAACCAGGTGAGCTGTGATGGCACTACCTAGTAACCAGATGAGCTGTGACGGCACTACCTAGCAACCAGGTGAGCTGTGACGGCACTACCTTGCATTCAGGTGAACTGTGTTGGGACTACCTAGCAACCAGGTGAGCTGTGATGGCACTACTTAGCAACTAGGTGAACTGTGACGGCCTTACCTAGCAACCAGGTGAGCTGTGACGGCACTACCTAGCAACCAGGTGAACTGTGACGGCACTACCTAGCAACCAGGTGAGCTGTGGCTGCACTACCTCACATTCAGGTGAACTTTGTTGGGACTACCTAGCAACCAGGTGAGCTGTGATGGCACTACCTAGCAACTAGGTGAACTGTGACGACACTACCTAGCAACCAGGTGAGCTTTGATGGCACTATCTAGCAACCAGGTGAACTGTGATGGCGGAACTACCTAGCAACCAGGTGAACTTTGACAGAACTTCCTAGCAACCAGGTGAGCTGTGACGGCACTTCCTAGCAACCACAGGTGAACTGTGATGGCACTTCCTAGCAACCAGGTGAACTGTTACGGCACTACCTAGCAACCAGGTGAGCTGTGATGGCACTACCTAGTAACCAGGTGAACTGTGATGACGGCACTTCCTAGCAACCAGGTGAGCTGTGACTGCACTTCCTAGCAACCACAGGTGAACTGTGACGGCACTACCTAGCAACCAGGTGAGCTGTGATGGCACTACCTAGCAACCAGGTGAACTGTGACGGCGGAAATACTTAGCAACCAGGTGAACTGTGACGGCACTTCCTAGCAACCAGGTGAACTGTGACGGCACTTCCTAGCAACCACAGGTGAACTGTGACGGCACTACCTAGTAACCAGGTGAACTGTGATGACGGCACTTCCTAGCAACCGGGTGAACAGTAACAGCACTACCTAGCAACAGGTAAACTGTAACAGCACTACCTAGCAACCAGGTGAACAGTAACTAGGGTTGCCAGGTGAGCTGTGATGGCACTACCTAGCAACCAGGTAAACTGTGACGGCACTTCCTAGCAACCAGGTGAACTGTGACGGCACTTCCTAGCAACCACAGGTGAACTGTGACGGCACTACCTAGTAACCAGGTGAACTGTGATGACGGCACTTCCTAGCAACCAGGTGAGCTGTGACTGCACTTCCTAGCAACCACAGGTGAACTGTGACGGCACTACCTAGCAACCAGGTGAGCTGTGATGGCACTACCTAGCAACCAGGTAAACTGTGACGGCTAGGGTTGCCACCTCAGCCATATTTTCCTGGACTCTTATGAGTTACACATACTGCAGAGTGGAACATGTATTGTGTTTCTAGACAGCACTATTCATATTCCACCCTGCAGCATGTGTAACTTATAAGTGTTCTGTATTTTAAGGGACGGGTGGCAACCCTAGCGACAGGGGAACTACCTAGCAACCAGGTGAACTGTGACGGCACTTCCTAGCAAACGGGTGAGCTGTGACTGCACTTCCTAGCAACCACAGGTTAACTGTAACGGCTCTACCTAGTAACCAGGTGAACTGTGATGACGGCACTACCTAGCAACAGGTGAACTGTAACAGCACTACCTAGCAACTAGGTGAACAGTAACTAGGGTTGCCAGGTGTCCAGTATTTTAGCAGTCTGTCCAGTAAAATCTGTACAAAAATACTGGACACTTAAATGTCCAGTATTTTTAAAGACCCCTGTCAGCTAAATGTAAAGGGCCTTCTAGGCCTTGTCCTAATCTGGTGCTAGGTAGATCCTCGTTATTTCACTTTACTGGGTAACCTTGTTGCTAGGCAACACCCTGACAAATCACGTCACTAATAATGCGTGTTATTGGCCTGTTTATTTGTATACAGCGTTTGATGCAGTTTTACATTAATCCGCTAGTCGGCAGAAGCTTGTTCTTGTTGCTCTCTGCGCGGGTACGGAGAAGCGTCAAATCTGGAACGCGCAGTGCTTTTGTATGTCCCGTGACGGACGCCGTAGTGTGCGCGCCCCCAAGACTGGCAGCTGAGACACTCGGAAACCGACAACAACGTGAGTGACAGAGAGTGAGAGGGCCCCACTGATAGATGGCACACTGAGTGAGGGAGTGACAGGGACCAACTGACAGGGGACACACTGAGTGTGAGTGAGTGACAGGGACCAACTGACATGGGACACACTGAGTGTGAGGGGGTGACAGGGACCAACTGACAGGGGACCAACTGACAGGGGACACACTGAGTGTGAGGGAGTGACAGGGACCAACTGACAGGGGACACACTGAGTGTGAGTGAGTGACAGGGACCAACTGACAGGGGACCAACTGACAGGGGACACACTGAGTGTGAGGGAGTGACAGGGACCAACTGACAGGGGACACACTGAGTGTGAGTGAGTGACAGGGACCAACTGACATGGGACACACTGAGTGTGAGGGGGTGACAGGGACCAACTGACAGGGGACCAACTGACAGGGGACACACTGAGTGTGAGGGAGTGACAGGGACCAACTGACAGGGGACACACTGAGTGTGAGTGAGTGACAGGGACCAACTGACAGGGGACCAACTGACAGGGGACACACTGAGTGTGAGGGAGTGACAGGGACCAACTGACAGGGGACCAACTGACAGGGGACACACTGAGTGTGAGGGAGTGACAGGGACCAACTGACAGGGGACACACTGAGTGTGAGTGAGTGACAGGGACCAACTGACATGGGACACACTGAGTGTGAGGGGGTGACAGGGACCAACTGACAGGGGACCAACTGACAGGGGACACACTGAGTGTGAGGGAGTGACAGGGACCAACTGACAGGGGACACACTGAGTGTGAGGGAGTGACAGGGACCAACTGACAGGGGACACACTGAGTGTGAGGGAGTGACAGGGACCAACTGACAGGGGACACACTGAGTGTGAGGGGGTGACAGGGACCAACTGACAGGGGACACACTGAGTGTGAGGGAGTGACAGGGACCAACTGACAGGGGA
The DNA here is from genome assembly GCF_027579735.1 of Bombina bombina. NCBI lineage: Eukaryota > Metazoa > Chordata > Amphibia > Anura > Bombinatoridae > Bombina > Bombina bombina. Next base: position 22,035,351 of record NC_069507.1, on the reverse strand, counting down.
CACACTGAGTGTGAGGGAGTGACAGGGACCAACTGACAGGGGACACACTGAGTGTGAGTGAGTGACAGGGACCAACTGACAGGGGACACACTGAGTGTGAGGGGGTGACAGGGACCAACTGACAGGGGACACACTGAGTGTGAGGGAGTGACAGGGACCAACTGACAGGGGACACACTGAGTGTGAGTGAGTGACAGGGACCAACTGACATGGGACACACTGAGTGTGAGGGGGTGACAGGGACCAACTGACAGGGGACCAACTGACAGGGGACACACTGAGTGTGAGGGAGTGACAGGGACCAACTGACAGGGGACACACTGAGTGTGAGGGGGTGACAGGGACCAACTGACAGGGGACACACTGAGTGTGAGGGGGTGACAGGGACCAACTGACAGGGGACACACTGAGTGTGAGGGGGTTACAGGGACCAACTGACAGGGGACACACTGAGTGTGAGGGAGTGACAGGGACCAACTGACAGGGGACACACTGAGTGTGAGGGAGTGACAGGGACCAACTGACAGGGGACACACTGAGTGTGAGTGAGTGACAGGGACCAACTTACAGGGGACACACTGAGTGTGAGGGGGTGACAGGGACCAACTGACAGGGGACACACTGAGTGAGGGAGTGACAGGGACCAACTGACAGGGGACACACTGAGTGTGAGGGAGTGACAGGGACCAACTGACAGGGGACACACTGAGTGTGAGGGAGTGACAGGGACCAACTGACAGGGGACACACTGTGAGGGGGTGACAGGGACCAACTGACAGGGGACACACTGAGTGTGAGGGGGTGACAGGGACCAACTGACAGGGGACACACTGAGTGTGAGGGAGTGACAGGGACCAACTGACAGGGGACACACTGAGTGTGAGGGAGTGACAGGGACCAACTGACAGGGGACACACTGAGTGTGAGGGAGTGACAGGGACCAACTGACAGGGGACACACTGAGTGTGAGGGGGTGACAGGGACCAACTGACAGGGGACACACTGAGTGTGAGGGAGTGACAGGGACCAACTGACAGGGGACACACTGAGTGAGGGAGTGACAGGGACCGACTGACAGGGGACACACTGAGTGAGGGAGTGACAGGGACCGACTGACAGGGGACACACAGTGTGAGGGGGTGACAGGGACTGACTGACAGGGGACACACTGAGTGTTAGGGAGTAACAGGTACCAACTGACAGGGGTCACACTGAGTGCGAGGGAGTGACAGGGACCAATTGACAGGGGATACACTGTGTGAGGGGGTGACAGGGACCAACTGACAGGGGACACACTGAGTGTGAGGGGGTGACAGGGACCAACTGACAGGGGACACACTGAGTGTGAGGGGGTGACAGGGACCAACTGACAGGGGACACACTGAGTGTGAGGGGGTGACAGGGACCAACTGACAGGGGACACACTGAGTGTGAGGGGGTGACAGGGACCAACTGACAGGGGACACACTGAGTGTGAGGGGGTGACAGGATCCAACTGACAGGGTACACACTGAGTGTGAGGGGGTGACAGGGACCAACTGACAGGGGTCACACTGAGTGTGAGGGAGTGTCAGGGACCAACTGACAGGGGACACCCTGAATATGAGTGACAGGGACCCACTGACAGGGGATACACTGAGTGAGAGAATGATGGGGACCAACTGACAGGGGGCACATTGAGGGAGTGGCAGTGATCCACTGACAGGGGACACACTGAGTGAGGGAGTGATGGGGATCCACTGACAGGGGACACACTGAGTGTGAGTGACAGGGAGTGAGGCTAGTGGGCACCTAGCTTACTGCATAACTTGAAGGATCAAACTTACTGAAATAGTTGGGCTGTAACACTGCCTATAGTTGGGCTGTAGCACTGCCTATAGTTGGGCTGTAGCACTGCCTATAGTTGGGCTGTAGCACTGCCTATAGTTGGGCTGTAGCACTGCCTATAGTTGGGCTGTAGCACTGCGTATAGTTGGGCTGTAGCACTGCGTATAGTTGGGCTGTAGCACTGCGTAGAGTTGGGCTGTAGCACTACCTATAGTTGGGCTGCAGCACTGCGTAGAGTTGGGCTGCAGCACTGCGTAGAGTTGGGCTGCAGCACTGCGTAGAGTTGGGCTGCAGCACTGCGTAGAGTTGGGCTGTAGCACTGCCTAGAGTTGGGCTGTAGCACTGCCTAGAGTTGGGCTGTAGCACTGCGTAGAGTTGGGCTGTAGCACTGCGTAGAGTTGGGCTGTAGCACTGCGTAGAGTTGGGCTGTAGCACTGCGTAGAGTTGGGCTGCGGCACTGCGTAGAGTTGGGCTGCGGCACTGCGTAGAGTTGGGCTGCGGCACTGCGTAGAGTTGGGCTGCGGCACTGCGTAGAGTTGGGCTGCGGCACTGCGTAGAGTTGGGCTGCGGCACTGCGTAGAGTTGGGCTGCGGCACTGCGTAGAGTTGGGCTGCGGCACTGCGTAGAGTTGGGCTGCGGCACTGCGTAGAGTTGGGCTGCGGCACTGCCTATAGTTGGGCTGTGGCACTGTGTAGAGTTGGGCTGCAGCACTGCATATTACTGAGTAGCCTTATTAAAATTTGTAAGTGAAGTGACTGCAGTGAGCTCTAAAGTGCGATTATATCACAATGCTTTTATAAACCTGTATATATATTTTGCTCTCCGTAATTAGTATGATGTGAATAAAGCGACATTTGCATACATATTTCCTCAGTATTGCAAAATATCATCATCCATATCAAGGTCACTTTATAACCCTATTAAACAAGAAAGACAGATTTTGGCAGCCGATAAGAACCAGAAGGCCCATAATGTCTGTATTGCAAGTGTAATTAGCGCTCTGGAATTTTCTATAGCCAGATAGTGTAGCTGTCTGTGGGTTCACATACCATCAGACAACAGTGATATAAATCTGCTGCCACATATTGTATGAGTCACATGCACGCTCCTACACCTTTCTACCTACTTTTCAACAAAGGACAGCAAGAGAATCAAGTACATTTGATAAAAAAAATTATGTTATACTCTATCTGAATCATGAAATAATTGTTTTGCATTGTATGTCCCTTTAATATAAATAATAAAGTAAATAAAACCGTATCCTGCTATAATTTATCTGAGTATGCAGTGTAGAGATTTGATGTAAAAGAACACATTTAAAAAAATAAAGCGGTGATGTAACTATTAGTGAGTGTGTACACAGGTGTGAGGAGCACTGTGTGAGAACACCTAGCATTAGTACAGGTGTTAGAAATCAACAGCTGTCCTCTTGGGAACTGTCTAGCAACCAGCTGACCTTTTAAAGGGACAACGTAATTTTTTTTACTATTAATGTAGTGTATCTACGGCTTTACAAAATCACAAGCAGCATCAGACACTGCAACAAAAAATGTTTGCCCTTGGCTTTCAGAGAAAAATACTATGCCTTGTCCTGCAGCCAATATATTAACACTAACCCTGTAAACTTTTGTTTTTGATCATTTGAACTGTGACTTTGGCTGATGTGACATCAGTAGGACTAACATAGAGGATGGTTAATGTTTCAGTTTTACTAAGACACTGACACTTTTTGTATCCTCTATCACTCAATTCATTGGCATATGATGTTCCTGTTGGCTTATTGTTCTGGCTCGGCAGTCTAATAATGTGTGACTCAAGGAAAGTCACTTTTGTTGAGATCATCACTTTTCATCATCTGTACATACATACTTTGATCTGATCAGTTACCATGGCAACCTCATTAAATAAACTAAATTGGCCCTCAATTATGTTTCCAAGAAACTTGATTTGTCATCTAATGCACAGGGTCAGGAAGTCACTGGTCCTAAATATTTAAGTTCTGGTTATTAACGTTTTACAGTATTCAGCATATGTTTAAAAAAAAAAAAAAAGGATGGCTGGATGCCAAGGTTTATATAAATGTGTTAATATCTCTGATATAAAAAGTCTGCACTTTGCATACACACCTCATGAAAATAAAACATTTATGGCTTCAAGATTTTGAATAAACATATTATTAAGCCCTGGACTTTGATCAGCTTACGGTTTTATTATTTAATTTCTGTAATAGGTCCCAGTAAATTGTTCTGCATCAAAACTTTCTTCCAACTGACTAATAACCATATTTTGTGTTCTGTGTCGACTGTTTTCACATGAATGCCTTTTCACATTTGCAAGTATTAATTTATAATGACATTTAAAAACATCATGATTTTTTTTATTTTATCGTAAGATTTTTTTTAATAATATAATTTGCAACTTTTAGATTTTTTTTTTTTTATCAAACAAATAGGTTGTAACTGGTTAAGTAAACTTTTACAGGTTTGTTATTGTGCACCCTCTACGCATTTTTGCTTCTTATTGCCACTGAATCTGTTTCTTCAGTATTTTCCTTTAAATGAAACCCAACATTTTTCTTTCATGATTTGGATAGAAAATACATTTTAAACAACTTTCCTATTTACTTCTTTTATCTAATTTGCTTCATTCCCTTGGTATCCTTTTTTTTTAAAAAAAAGCATATCTTGCTAGGCTAATGAGCTGGGAACTAGCTGCTGATTGGAGTATGCACATATATTCCTCTTGTGTTTGACTTATTACAGATTATTTCAGTAGTTCTAAGTAGATCAAGAAAGGATCCCAAGTGAATAAAGCAAAAAGTAAAGTAAATCAGAAAAACGTTTACATTTGTATGCTTTATCTAAATCATGAAAAAAGATTGTGGGTTTCGTGTCCCTTTAACGTCCATTTATTTACATAAAACTCACACTTGTGGAAATGCTCTTTTTTTATTATTTATAAATAAAAAAAATATTTATAGGGGTTAACACACGTATCAAATCCAGGAACAGACTAGAGACTTGTTAGTCCAATTCCAGCCCCAAGAAGCAGATTTTTATTTTTTCACTTTCTGCAAAGTTTTTTTTGTTGTTGTAATGAAAACATTTCTGCAGGTCATTTTCAAATTGAATATAGAATTAGGCAGTTACACTAAAGCACCAGCTGAACTGGAGTGTGTTAATTAACTGGATAATAAAGCTTTTTTTTTTTTTATAATATATTTCAGCAGTTGAAATTTGCATTGTAAATTAGCCACAGAGAAAAAAAAATAAGTTTTTAAAATGTCTGTTGAATAATTGTTTTGCTTTTGGTCTAACACCACATAATTATAAGGTAACAATAAGGTAGTAATAAAACAGGTGCATTGCTCATAGGAACATCTGACATTCATGAATCGCAAATTTACAGATCGGGGTAGGTTGAAAAAAACCTGTGAGAGCCAGTCATTAATAAATCCGGTTCTGATTTGTAGCACTGCTCTGCATTTGACTGTTCTCTTCAAACAGTGCATTATTATTCACTCTGCACTGTGTTAAGGAAAACTCACACAGTGCAGCCAGAGCACAGCGCTGTTTGAAGAGAACAGCCTGATGTAGAGCTGCTCTGCAAAGCAAAAGTGCTAACAGTTCCTGCATGTGTCCTGTTGCTTCAGCAGACTTGCTGCATTTTCTGCGATGACATCTCAGATCACAGCATGTTCTGCCTTGGGGCTCCAGACTGTAGTGTACATGTGTGTATAAAAATAGTAAAAAAAATCATGATGTTTGAATTTGTGTGATAATTTTCCGTATCTGAGTTTGAAAAACATTCACATTTTGAGATGGGATTGACACATTTATATGCAATACAGGAGTCAGTTGCACATTTTCCAGGAGCCACTGATGGAATTTATAAATAGATATATGTAGAATAATAAAAAAGGACCAAAAAGTAAACTTTTAGGAGCCATGTAAACTTAAAATGAATGTAAATTTTGATGCTAAAGTGCCCGGTTTTTAAAAATTCGATTAAAAACAGGGGCACTTTAATTCATCAAAATTTACATTTCACTCCCGTTGTGAAAAAAACCTTACTTTTTAAACTTGACAGCAGCTCCAGCTTCCTGCGGTCGTTGCAAGCCATTTCTGACGTCAAAAATGATGGATAGTTTATCCTCCAATCACGGCTTCCCCCCGGGGGAATCAGTGTCTGATTCAACACTGTGATTGGAGGAAGCCGGATTCCTCATTTTAGACCCAGGAAGAGGCTTTGCGACGGGCGGAGGAAGCTGGATCAGCTGTCAAGTTTAAAAGGTAAGTTGTTTTTTTTTCACAACACGAGTGAAATGTAAATTTTGATTAATTAAAGTGCCCCTGTTTTTAATCAAATTTTTAAAAACCGGGCACTTTAGCATCAAAATTAACATTCTTTTTTATCCCTTCGTGACCAGACCACTTTTCCATTTTCTGATCGTTTGGGACCAGGACTATTTTAACATTTCTGCAGTGTTTGTGTTTAGCTGTAATTTTCCTCTTACTAATTTACTGTACCCACACATATTATATACCGTTTTTCTCACCATTAAATGTACTTTCTAAAGATACCATAATTTTCATCATATCTTATACTTTACTATAAAAAAATATAAACATCATTGAAAAAAAACACACTTTTTCTAACTTTGACCCCCAAAATCTATTACACATCTACAACAACCAAAAAACACCCATGATAAATAGTTTCTAAATTTTGTCCTGAGTTTAGAAATACCCAATGTTTACATGTTCTTTGCTTTTTTGCAAGTTATAGGGCAATAAGTACAAATAGCACTTTGCTATTTCCAAACCATTTTTTTTTTTCAAAATTTGCATGTTACGTTTTAACACTGATATCTGTCAGGAATCCCTGAATAACCCTTTACATGCATATATTTTTTTAGTAGACAACCCAAAGTATTGATCTAGGCCCATTTTGGTATATTTCATGCCACCATTTTACTGCAAAACGCAATCAAATAAAAAAAAAAATCGGTAACTTTTTCACAATTTTAGGTTTCTCATTGAAATTATTTACAAACATCTTGTGCAATTATGGCATAATTGGTTGTAAAGGCTTCTCTGGGATCCCATTTGTTCACATATAGCAGACATATATGGCTTTGGCATTGCTTTTCGGTAATTCAAAGCCGCTAAATGCTGCTGCCCAGCAGTGAAGGGGTTTATTAGGTAGCTTGTAGTGAGCTTGTAGGGTTAATTTTAGCTGTAGTGTAGTAGACAACCCAAAGTATTGATCTAGGCCCATTTTGGTATATTTCCTGCCACCATTTCACCGCCAAACATGATCAAATAAAAAAAAAAAATCTGTAACTTTTTCACAATTTTAGGTTTCTCACTGAAATTATTTACAAACAGTTAGTGCAATCATGGCACAAATGGTTGTAAATGCTTCTCTGGGATCCCCTTTGTTCAGAAATAGCAGATATATATGGCTTTGGCATTGCTTTTTGGTAATTAGAAGGCTGCTAAATGCCGCTACGCACAACACTTGTATTATGCCCAGCAGTGAAGGGGTTAATTAGGTAGCTTGAAGTGAGCTTGTAGGGTTAATTTTAGTGTAGAGATCGGCCTCCCATCTGACACATCACACCCCCTGATCCCTCTCTTCCCTCCCCATTGTCACTGCCTTCTTAAAGGTACATTATACAATCATTTTTTCTTTGCATAAATGTTTTGTAGATTATCTATTTATATAGCCCATAAAGTTTTTTTTTTATTTTTTAAAATTTTATAGTTTTGCTTATTTTTAAATAACTTTGCTCTGATTTTCAGACTCCTAACCAAGCCCCCAAGTTTTATGAGAATACCGTCAGCTACCTACTCCAGCTTGCTCCTGTTTGTGTAAAGGGTCTTTTCATATGCAAAAGAAGGGGGTGGGGGGGAGTGTCTTATTTCCCACTTGCAGTAAGTATTTAAACTGTTTTATACTGTATTTTTATATCAGTATCTGTGCATCTTATTCTTTATAGTAGTGTCTATTACATGCAGTTATATGAAAATGAGTGTATACTGTCCCTTTAAGTACTGGCAGAAAGTCTGCCAGTACTAAAATAAAAGTATTTTTTTTTTAATTTATTTTTTAAATTTTTTTTTGTTTATTTTGCAGTGATGGATCCCCCCCCCATACAGCTCTCTAACCCTCCCCCCTCTACCTGTTTTCCACCATCTTGGGTACTAGCAGCTGTCTGCCAGTACCCAGTAACAATGGCTTCTTTATTAAAAAAAAACATCAAATCCCAATTGTATGTAGTGTAGCTGCCTCTCCCCGATCCCTTTACAAACATTAATTTCCCTCTCCTTCCCCCTCCCTCTCCCTCAATCAACTTACTGTAGTGTGCGCGCACCTGGCCACCCCCCACATGCTCTCGATTACTTGCGTGCACTGCAGGGACAGGAACAAGAAGTTCCTCTAGCGATGGGCCTGCTCCGGCTCCCACCCACCAACGAATGGCACCATCGCTGGTTGATGCAGAGAGGGCCAGAGTGTGGCCCTCTCTGTATCGGTGTGCTTAAAAAGGGTATTGCAGTGATGCCTCAATATCAAGGCATCACTGCAATACCCTGGAAGCGATCACGATCGCTTCCAGAGCTTCAAACCCCAGAGGACGTGCCAGGCACGTCCTTGGTCATGAAGGGTATATTTTTGAAGGACGTGCCTGAGACGTCCTCGTTAGCGATGGGGTTAAAGGGACATAAACCCCATTTTTTTTTTCTTTCCTGATTCAGATAGAACATGACATTTTAATCAACTTTCAAATTTACTTCTATTATCTAATTTTCCTTGTTTTATTGTTATCCTTTGTTGAAAATCAGGAAGGTAAATTCAGGCGCATGCACGTGTCTGCACCACTATATGGCAGCAGTTTTGCAACAATGTTATACATACATTAACACTAGATAGCACCACTATTTCCTGTCGCTACCTATCCAGATAGCTCTTCAACAAAGAATAACATGGGGAAAAAAGCAAATTTGATCATATAAGTAAATTGTAAACTTTTTTTAAGATTGTGTTCTCTATCTGACAAATGAAAGAAGAAATGTGGCTTTCATGTCCCTTTTTAACTCTCAGGTTTTGCCCTGCCCTTTTGTAAGAATACTCTAATTTATCAAAGACAATACGTTTCCTCCACCTGCGATGAGTCAGGTTTGCTTGTCTGTATCTGCCCATAATAAGCTGCAGATTATTAATGTGTTGGCTATACAGGGAGATTAGATCCCTTCCTGTGTTTTCCAGGCTGCATCAAGCCTACACTACTTGTCTTTGTGTCACTTTTGTACGTAAAGGCCCTTCTTGTCCTGTAAAATAACTGTGGTGTTATTGCAGCAAACTCCCAGTGAATGCATAAAAAGCTCTCTCTTGTTTACATTCCAGACATGTGTGGCCCTGGCAAGCTTACAGTATAGTTTTAGTCTCTCAAGGTGAGGCACATTCAGGGAGGATGTTTGAATCTTTGCAGAATGAGGAGGCCTGGGGTATAGGTGACTGTTTTTGCTCAGGAGTTTTTATGAATATAGATGAGCACCCCTTTCTCGCTGTCCCCTGCTGATGAGGTTTAGTAGGCTGATCCGTTCCTTGTGGGGTGGCTGTTAGACCCTTTTTTAGATAAGCATTATATTTCAGTGCTGGATTGTGTGTTTTTATTGGGCGATACTGCGAAGGAGTTAATCTGTGTCTAACACACATGTGAGTTTCTAGAGCGGTCACGTCAATGTACACCAGTCCATAAAGCACAGTGATTCTCCCCCCATCTGTGCAGGAGTTCTTTTATATCTATTGCTAATTGGCCACAGCAAAGCAGAGAACCCTTGTGTTTGTCTCTGAGCTGCTCTGTAACAATTTAGTTATATAATATTTTTGGGTGCAGATATACTACGCACATAGGATGTCTGATAGGGAAGAAAAGGCCCATATGTACAGTTTTACAGGACCTCTCAGCCTGTCAGTTCCCTTTAGCTAAATGCCACCTGTCCGTTGTATGATTTCTGTTAGTTCTTTTGACAGGAAACACATTTAGACAGGGGGGGGGGGCGGATAGAATTAGTGCCTAACAAATGCACATTGTGGTGTCTTAAAGGATTACTTTCTGTTATAATTTTTAAGCTAAACAACTAACATATTAAAGTTAATAAACATTAATTAAAACCTACTGACTTATATTTTCTCCAAAACGAAGTTTCATAACGTTCTAAAAGTTATATCTTTTATTCACCGATGATGTCACGTTATCCTGCCCACTATTTTCAGCACTGAGTGTTCAAAATACTTAAACCAATAACTTTGTGTTTAAAGCGCCATTTTGAAACCTAGGTACTGTAAACGGATTGGTACAGAGCAAAGGATACCCACGGAGTGGGTTTGGAAAACAATTAAATTTGCAGACAAGATTTCTGATATACAGTAGAGATATGTTAATGAAATGCTATTGATAAAAAGCGTATTTGGGGTAGTTAGTTAGTTACAGGCATAGAAAATATTTACTTACAGTGGCCCTTTAAATATCTTGCTATTTTAAAGGGGCGTGTTCATCCACATGGAAACTAGTAAACGATTGTTAGTCGTTAAAAATGACATTTTATTGTGTTGACATAACAGCAGTCACAGCTTACACAACCTGTGTCAAAATATCTTTTTCAAGTATCAAGCCAAGTGCAAGCATTGGAAGGTGTACTATCTATAGGCACGTGCAGTGTTTTCTGTATGGAGGGTCTGCAGTGACAAGGTTATATCAGGCACGTGTTGGAATAAGTGTGTTTACCAAAAGCAATCATTAATTTTTTTTTGATTAGATTTTTTTTATTTATTAACTCATTAATGTTTCAATATAACAAGACACAATTTCTGTAGTTTATTTTGCGCTGCAGTGTGCTCCGCAGCAAATTAGTGAAAAAATCTGTGTAGGAAAACAGCATTTGGTTTTCACTGACCACAGCAAAGGACATAAGATCAACACTCAAGGACTGTCCCTAGTAACAACAGCAAAGGACATAAGATCAACACTCAAGGACTGTCCCTAGTAACAACAGCAAAGGACATAAGATCAACACTCAAGGACTGTCCCTAGTAACAACAGCAAAGGACATAAGATCAACACTCAAGGACTGTCCCTAGTAACAACAGCAAAGGACATAAGATCAACACTCAAGGACTGTCCCTAGTAACAACAGCAAAGGACATAGGATCAACACTCAAGGACTGTCCCTAGTAACAACAGCAAAGGACATAGGATCAACACTCAAGGACTGTCCCTAGTAACAACAGCAAAGGACATAAGATCAACACTCAAGGACTGTCCCTAGTAACAACAGCAAAGGACATAGGATCAACACTCAAGGACTGTCCCTAGTAACAACAGCAAAGGACATAGGATCAACACTCAAGGACTGTCCCTAGTAACAACAGCAAAGGACATAAGATCAACACTCAAGGACTGTCCCTAGTAACAACAGCAAAGGACATAGGATCAACACTCAAGGACTGTCCTTAGTAACAACAGCAAAGGACATAGGATCAACACTCAAGGACTGTCCCTAGTAACAACAGCAAAGGACATAAGATCAACACTCAAGGACTGTACCTAGTAACAAAACAGATTGAAATGCTTATAAAACATGACTTTTGCAATACATTATTATTGATAGTAATGAACACTTTATTTTCTCCATTCATGAAAATGTTCTGTTTTATTTTAGTAAAGTCCTTGCCAGATATTACTACTCATTGTATCTATTTTTAAACAGCAGAAAATGAAGCTGAAAGAAATTGAGCGATCGGCAGTTCTAGCCTGGAGCCCGGCCAACCAACACCCAATTTACTTAGCTACAGGTACCTCCGTCCTGTCTCAGCATATTCAGGTTTTTCAGCCTGTGCCAGATGCCTTTAAAAAATGCTGCATAATTACTTTTTGAAAAACACTGATCCTGTTAAAATGTTAATGGTAGCACTGTATAATTACACACAGCATGTGTTATGGTAGGTGAGTAGCCATTAAAGGGACAGTTTACTTGTTTCTGTTATTGTTTAAAAAGATAGATAACACCTTTACTTCCCATTCCCCAGCTTTGCATAACCAGCATTGTTATATTAATATACTTTATAACCTCTATATCTCTGCCTGTTTCTAAACCCCTGCAGGCCTCCTCTTATCTTTTTATTAGCTTTTTACAGCCAGACAGTGCTAGTTCATGCGTGCCATATAGATAAGATTGTGCTCACTCCCATGGAGTTATGCAGGAACCAGCACTAACTGGCTAAATTGCACGTTTATAAATAGCACTAAGATAAGGGGGCAGTCTGCAGAGGCTTAGATACAAGGTAATCACAGAGGTAAAAAGTGTATTTCTATAACAGTGTTGGTTATACAAAACTGGGGAGAGGGTAATAAAGGGATTATCTACCTTTTTAAACTATAACAATTTACAAGTGGACTGTCTCTTTAACACATACCTAAATGTGGTCTAACTAGACCAACCCATAGAAAAGCCAGTGTTTTGTTAGCCACAGTATTTTTATGCTGTAAAAGAAGATTGTATCATTTCAGTGACAATGTCCTGTATTGTTATAGTCAGATAACTAACACAGTAAAGTAGTGGGGAGCTGGGAGGAAATATGGAAAACCTGGTCACTGTGTGCTGAGCTGTGACCTACAGGTGTCTGATTTGAGAGAACAAATAACTGTAAATACCAATGGGAAGGTAAAGATTGAGTCGTTTAATCAGTTTGTGGTCAGTTCTACCCCTTGGTGAACCATTATGTGATGGGGGTAAGGGATAAGAGACCCCAAAACATCCCGTAGCAAAATATTATGATTTATATTAAAGGGATATGAATCTCAAGTATTGAATAAACGGTTTAACCCCAGTGCTAAGTGTTATATACCTATAGCTCCTAGAAAGGGTACCTAACTACCCCAGAAGGAATCTGTAAAAAGAATATAACAAGGAGCGCCTAAAATAAGGCTAAGGTAAAGGATGTGTGTTAATAGTAAACATTTATTCTAAAATATGAAACTAATGAAATTATATAATTAAAATATTACAATACAACATGGATCCATGTGACGCAGTGAGCTCAAATAAAAACAATAAAAGTTGAAATGATTCCTGAATGTCTAGATGAACCACGTTAATGGTATTAGTTTATTAGTCCAGTAAGGGGTAGTGATGATCCTTGAAAAATCCTTAATTGGTGATATGCAAAAATTCAAAAGATATTTAAAAATATTTTAGAAAATGGGTGAAAAAATGAATGAAAAAATAAGTGAAGAATTGTAAATAAAAAATGAAGAATACAAAAAATATGGGGAAAAATGTGTGGAATAAGTAAGATTTGGAGTGTAGAGAAATGGGCTTACTATATACTGTCAATGCATTTCGGCCTTATCATAGGCCTTTATCAAGTCTTGATAAAGGCCTATAAGGCCGAAACGCATTGACAGTATATAGTAAGCCTATTTCTCTACACTCCACTTGCTTTTAGCATTATTGCACCATTGTACTTTTTGCTTTTTAGGTCACGGCACACAGGAGGACAGTTTTGGATAACTCCAGAGTTTTCCAAAATAGGATTAACCTTACCCTTCACCTATCCCTTCCAATGGAACGTTGAACACACACATTTTTTTGGATAGTGGAATTCTACAAATCTCACTTATTCCACACATTTTTTCACATTTTTTTTTTGTATTCTTCATTTTTTATTTACAATTTTCCACTTATTTTTTCATTCATTTTTTCACGAATTTTCTAACATATTTTTAATTTTTGTTTTGCATATCGCCAATTAATGATCTTTCAAGGATCATCACTTCCGGGACTAATAGACAATAACGTGGTTCATCTATCCGTTCAGCAATCATTGTTATTGTTTTTATTTGTGCTCACTGTGCCACATGGATCCATGTTGTATTGTAATATTATATCATTTCATTAGTTTCATATTTTAGAATAAATGTTTACTATTAATACTCTAGGCTCTCCTTGTTCTATTCTTTTTACGGAATCTCAAGTATTTTCTTTTGCGATTCAGACAGTTTTAGAAAAGCTTCCCATTTACTTTTTTATTACATTTTCTTTGCTGTCATTTTATTCTCTGCTGTAGAGATACCTAGGTAGTTGCCTGGAGCACTACATGGCAGGAAATAGTGCTGCCCTCTAGTGCTCTTGCAAAACTGCAGCATATAGTGCTCCAGACACGTGCACACTCCAGAGCTTATGTCCCTGCTTTTCAACAAGATACCAAGAGAACAAAGACAATTTGATAATAGAAGTAAATTAGAAAGTTGTTTAAATTTGCTGCTCTATCTGAATTATGAACGAAAAACTTTGGGTTTTATGTCCCTTTAAGAAAAAACAAAATAAAAACAGATTTTGCTATGCCTATGGTAGCACAACAGCTAAATGCACTGCTGCGTCTCATTTACTTATTTTGCAGCAGCAGATTTAACTCCTCAGTCATGTTGGCGGTTTATATTCATTTAAAGAATAAATTATCTCCAAACTGTGTTTTTCTGTTGAATCTTTAGTTGTCCTGTTTTATTTCTAGGAACCTCTGCACAGCAGCTAGATGCTTCTTTTAACACCAATGCAGCGCTTGAAATATTTGAGGTGGATTTTGGGGACCCTTATCCTGACATGAAAAGGAGGGGGTTGTACCCTGTATCTAACAGGTAGGACCTTTAATTTCATTGTTTATTTACAGAGGACAATATTCCTTAGTGATGCCATAACCTGAGTGCAGATTCCTTAGTGATGTCATAACCTGAGAGTGCAGATTTCTTAGTGATGTAATAACCTGAGAGTGCAGATTCCTTAGTGATGCCATAACCTGAGTGCAGATTCCTTAGTGATGTCATAACCTGAGAGTGCAGATTTCTTAGTGATGTAATAACCTGAGAGTGCAGATTCCTTAGTGATGTCATAACCTGAGTGCAGATTCCTTAGTGATGTCATAACCTGAGAGTGCAGCGCATCTCATAAACACATCATGTCAGTGCTGTTTTATGCTTATTAGAGTGCAGGACTGGTGGCAGATTCCTTAGTGATGTCATAACCTGAGAGTGCAGATTCCTTAGTGATGTCGTAACCTGAGAGTGCAGATTCCTTAGTGATGTCATAACCTGAGAGTGCAGCGCATCTCATAAACACATCATGTCAGTGCTGTTTTATGCTTATTAGAGTGCAGGACTGGTGGCAGATTCCTTAGTGATGTCATAACCTGAGAGTGCAAATTCCTTAGTGATGTCATAACCTGAGAATGCAGATTCCTTAGTGATGTCATAACCTGAGAATGCAGATTCCTTAGTGATGCCATAACCTGAGAGTGCAGATTCCTTAGTGATGTCATAACCTGAGAGTGCAGATTCCTTAGTGATGTCATAACCTGAGAGTGCAGATTCCTTAGTGATGTCATAACCTGAGAGTGCAGATTCCTTAGTGATGTCATAACCTGAGTGCAGATTCCTTAGTGATGTCATAACCTGAGAGTGCAGATTTCTTAGTGATGTAATAACCTGAGAGTGCAGATTCCTTAGTGATGTCATAACCTGAGAGTGCAGATTCCTTAGTGATGTCATAACCTGAGAGTGCAGCGCATCTCATAAACACATCATGTCAGTGCTGTTTTATGCTTATTAGAGTGCAGGACTGGTGGCAGATTCCTTAGTGATGTCATAACCTGAGAGTGCAAATTCCTTAGTGATGTCATAAACTGAGTGCAGATTCCTTAGTGATGTCATAACCTGAGAATGCAGATTCCTTAGTGATGCCATAACCTGAGAGTGCAGATTCCTTAGTGATGTCATAACCTGAGAGTGCAGATTCCTTAGTGATGTCATAACCTGAGAGTGCAGATTCCTTAGTGATGTCATAGCCTGAGAGTGCAGATTCCTTAGTGATGTCATAGCCTGAGAGTGCAGATTCCTTAGTGATGTCATAGCCTGAGAGTGCAGATTCCTTAGTGATGTCATAGCCTGAGAGTGCAGATTCCATAGTGATGTCATAACCTGAGAGTGCAGCGCATCTCATAAACACATCATGTCAGTGCTGTTTTATGCTTATTAGAGTGCAGGACTGGTGGCAGATTCCTTAGTGATGTAATAACCTGAGAGTGCAGATTCCTTAGTGATGTCATAACCTGAGAGTGCAGATTCCTTAGTGATGTCGTAACCTGAGAGTGCAGATTCCTTAGTGATGTCATAACCTGAGAGTGCAGCGCATCTCATAAACACATCATGTCAGTGCTGTTTTATGCTTATTAGAGTGCAGGACTGGTGGCAGATTCCTTAGTGATGTCATAACCTGAGAGTGCAAATTCCTTAGTGATGTCATAAACTGAGTGCAGATTCCTTAGTGATGTCATAACCTGAGAATGCAGATTCCTTAGTGATGCCATAACCTGAGAGTGCAGATTCCTTAGTGATGTCATAACCTGAGAGTGCAGATTCCTTAGTGATGTCATAACCTGAGAGTGCAGATTCCTTAGTGATGTCATAACCTGAGAGTGCAGATTCCTTAGTGATGTCATAACCTGAGAGTGCAGATTCCTTAGTGATGTCATAACCTGAGAGTGCAGATTCCTTAGTGATGTCATAACCTGAGTGCAGATTCCTTAGTGATGCCATAACCTGAGAGTGCAGATTCCTTAGTGATGTCATAACCTGAGAGTGCAGATTTCTTAGTGATGTAATAACCTGAGAGTGCAGATTCCTTAGTGATGTCATAACCTGAGTGCAGATTCCTTAGTGATGTCATAACCTGAGAGTGCAGCGCATCTCATAAACACATCATGTCAGTGCTGTTTTATGCTTATTAGAGTGCAGGACTGGTGGCAGATTCCTTAGTGATGTCATAACCTGAGAGTGCAAATTCCTTAGTGATGTCATAAACTGAGTGCAGATTCCTTAGTGATGTCATAACCTGAGAATGCAGATTCCTTAGTGATGCCATAACCTGAGAGTGCAGATTCCTTAGTGATGTCATAACCTGAGTGCAGATTCCTTAGTGATGTCATAACCTGAGAGTGCAGATTCCTTAGTGATGTCATAACCTGAGAGTGCAGATTCCTTAGTGATGTCATAAACTGAGTGCAGATTCCTTAGTGATGTCATAGCCTGAGAGTGCAGATTCCTTAGTGATGTCATAGCCTGAGAGTGCAGATTCCATAGTGATGTCATAACCTGAGAGTGCAGCGCATCTCATAAACACATCATGTCAGTGCTGTTTTATGCTTATTAGAGTGCAGGACTGGTGGCAGATTCCTTAGTGATGTAATAACCTGAGAGTGCAGATTCCTTAGTGATGTCGTAACCTGAGAGTGCAGATTCCTTAGTGATGTCATAACCTGAGAGTGCAGCGCATCTCATAAACACATCATGTCAGTGCTGTTTTATGCTTATTAGAGTGCAGGACTGGTGGCAGATTTCTTAGTGATGTAATAACCTGAGAGTGCAGATTTCTTAGTGATGTAATAACCTGAGAGTGCAGATTTCTTAGTGATGTAATAACCTGAGAGTGCAGATTCCTTAGTGATGTCATAATCTGAGAGTGCAGATTCCTTAGTGATGTCATAATCTGAGAGTGCAGATTCCTTAGTGATGTCATAACCTGAGAGTGCAGATTCCTTAGTGATGTCATAACCTGAGAGTGCAGATTCCTTAGTGATGTCATAATCTGAGAGTGCAGAATCCTTAGTGATGTCATAACCTGAGAGTGCAGAATCCTTAGTGATGTCATAACCTGAGAGTGCAGCGCATCTCATAAACACATCATGTCAGTGCTGTTTTATGCTTATTAGAGTGCAGGACTGGTGGCAGATTCCTTAGTGATGTCATAAACTGAGTGCAGATTCCTTAGTGATGTCATAACCTGAGAGTGCAGATTCCTTAGTGATGTCATAACCTGAGAGTGCAGATTCCTTAGTGATGTCATAACCTGAGTGCAGATTCCTTAGTGATGTCATAACTTGAGAGTGCAGATTTCTTAGTGATGTAATAACCTGAGAGTGCAGATTCCTTAGTGATGTAATAACCTGAGAGTGCAGATTCCTTAGTGAAGTCATAACCTGAGACTGCAGAATCCTTAGTGATGTCATAACCTGAGAGTGCAGAATCCTTAGTGATGTCATAACCTGAGAGTGCAGATTCCATAGTGATGTCATAACCTGAGAGTGCAGATTTCTTATTGATGTAATAACCTGAGAGTGCAGATTCCATAGTGATGTCATAACCTGAGAGTGCAGATTCCTTAGTGATGTCATAACCTGAGAGTGCAGATTCCTTAGTGATGTCATAACCTGAGAGTGCAGATTCCTTAGTGATGTCATAACCTGAGAGTGCAGAATCCTTAGTGATGTCATAACCTGAGAGTGCAGAATCCTTAGTGATGTCATAACCTGAGAGTGCAGCGCATCTCATAAACACATCATGTCAGTGCTGTTTTATGCTTATTAGAGTGCAGGACTGGTGGCAGATTCCTTAGTGATGTCATAAACTGAGTGCAGATTCCTTAGTGATGTCATAACCTGAGAGTGCAGATTCCTTAGTGATGTCATAACCTGAGAGTGCAGATTCCTTAGTGATGTCATAACCTGAGTGCAGATTCCTTAGTGATGTCATAACTTGAGAGTGCAGATTTCTTAGTGATGTCATAACCTGAGAGTGCAGATTCCTTAGTGATGTCATAACCTGAGAGTGCAGAATCCTTAGTGATGTCATAACCTGAGAGTGCAGAATCCTTAGTGATGTCATAACCTGAGAGTGCAGCGCATCTCATAAACACATCATGTCAGTGCTGTTTTATGCTTATTAGAGTGCAGGACTGGTGGCAGATTCCTTAGTGATGTCATAAACTGAGTGCAGATTCCTTAGTGATGTCATAACCTGAGAGTGCAGATTCCTTAGTGATGTCATAACCTGAGAGTGCAGATTCCTTAGTGATGTCATAACCTGAGAGTGCAGATTCCTTAGTGATGTCATAACCTGAGAGTGCAGATTCCTTAGTGATGTCATAACCTGAGAGTGCAGATTCCTTAGTGATGTCATAACCTGAGAGTGCAGATTCCTTAGTGATGTCATAACCTGAGAGTGCAGATTCCTTAGTGATGTCATAACCTGAGAGTGCAGATTCCTTAGTGATGTCATAACCTGAGAGTGCAGATTCCTTAGTGATGTCATAACCTGAGTGCAGATTCCTTAGTGATGTCATAACTTGAGAGTGCAGATTTCTTAGTGATGTAATAACCTGAGAGTGCAGATTCCTTAGTGATGTCATAACCTGAGTGCAGATTCCTTAGTGATGTCATAACCTGAGTGCAGATTCCTTAGTGATGTCATAACCTGAGTGCAGATTCCTTAGTGATGTCATAACTTGAGAGTGCAGATTTCTTAGTGATGTAATAACCTGAGAGTGCAGATTCCTTAGTGATGTCATAACCTGAGT